>NC_090329.1:22918020-23040924 GCF_035084215.1 Heptranchias perlo
CTCTGTCGCTCTGTCTCTCTCTCTATCTCTCTCTGTCTCTCTCTCTCTCTGTCTTTCTCTCTCTCTCTCTCAGAATCGTTTGTGGCCAAAATACAGAAGAATGAAAGACCCAACCGTCAGCCTGTGTCATATGATTCCTTCTCCTTTTTTCTTTAGCGGTTTTGTTTTTGTTTCAAACAAAACGATTTCTTTTTGGGATCTGAGGGCGAGACAATTTGCTTGTGTTTAGTTTCAAGGAAACCCGCCCTGCTCCAAATCAGCACACATTAAATCTTGATTCTTTTCAGATGGTTTTAACCCTTTCAGAACCATTTTTCCCCCCTTTCTCTCTCTCTTTCTCTGGTTAATTGGGGGACTCCTCACTCTCTGAGGAATGTTTCTGCAACACCAACACTAACTTGCATTTATATAGCGCCTTTATTATAGTAAAACGTCCCAAGGTGCTTTACAGGAGCCTAAATCAGACTAAATTTGACACCGAGCCAGATAAGGAGATATTACGACAGGTGACCAAAAGCTTCGTCAAAGAAGTAGGTTTTAAGGAGTGTCTTAAAGGAGGAGAGAGAGGTAGAGAGATGGAGAGGTTTAGGGAGGGAATTCCAGAGCTCAGGGCCCAGGCAGCTGAAGGCACGGCCGCCAATGGTGGAGAGATTAAAATCGAGGGTTGTGCAAGAGGCCAGAATTGGAGGAACACGGAGATCTCGGGGAGTTGTAGGGCTGAAGGAGGTTACAGAGATAGGGAGGGGCGAGGCCATGGAGGGATTTGAAAAAGGATTTGAAACGGTAGAGAGGGAGAAACTATTTCCTCTGGTGGGGGAGTCCAGAACAAGGGGGCATAACCTTAAAATTAGAGCTAGGCCGTTCAGGGGTGATGTTAGGAAGCTCTTCTTCACACAAAGGGGAGTGGAAATCTGGAACTCTCTCCCTCAAAAAGCTGTTGAGGCTGGGAGTCAATTGAAAATTTCAAAACTGTGATTGATAGATTTTTATTAGGCAAGGGTATTAAGGGTTAGGGAACCAAGGCAGGTAGATGGAGTTAAGATACAGATCAGCCATGATCTAATTGTAAACAATTTTACAACACCAAGTTATAGTCCAGCAATTTTATTTTAAATTCACAAGCTTTCGGAGATTCTCTCCTTCCTCAGGTAACATTTACCTGAGGAAGGAGAGAATCTCCGAAAGCTTGTGAATTTAAAATAAAATTGCTGGACTATAACTTGGTGTTGTAAAATTGTTTACAATTGTCAACCCCAGTCCATCACCGGCATCTCCACATCATGATCTAATTGAATGGCGGAATGGGCTTGAGGGGCTGAATGGCCTCCTCCTGTTCCTATGTTCCTAGGCCCAAGAGCGCTTATGGGACTGGCTTGGTGATTCTGCACTGAAGAAGTGCACAAAATGGTGAGAAATCTCAGCCGTAACCTGTCACTTGTTATGAAACAGTAGCACCACCTCCATACACATCTGCACGTCCTGTATTTACTAATGCAGCCAACACGCCTTAACAACAGGCTCATGACTCAGCCCTGTGACTCTTACATTTCAGGTCCTTTGACGGCTGCTATTCTTAATGTGACAGGATCCCCCGCAGGGCGAGTTAGTTTGCCTTTTCTTTTTTCTCAGGAACCAAGCAAGGCGAGGAATTTGCGGCCATGCAATCAGAGAGCTAAATGTCGAGTGCCACACCTCAGAGCAGTGTTCAGATAAGGAGAGTCGGAGGAACAAAGGGCTCACTCAGATCCTCCAGTTGTTGATTGACTTGTTCCAGTCTCACTGTAGACCGCGCCCTTTCTAACAACAGGGGAAAAACCTCAAACTTGCTAAATATTGAAGAGTGAATTTGAAGAGCGTTTCACACTATCAGTTCAAGTCTTGGTAGAGCAACAACAGCTCACCTTTAACATAGTAAAACGTCCCGAGGCGCTTCACAGGAGCGATTATCAGACAGGATTTGACACCGGGCCACATTTTAGGGCAGGTGACCAAAAGCTTGGTCAAAGAGGTAGGTTTTAAGGAGCGTCTTAAAGGAGGAGAGAGAGGTAGAGAGGCGGAGAGGTTTAGGGAGGGAATTCCAGTGCTTAGGGCTCAGGCAGCTGAAGGCACGGCCATCAATGGTGGAGTGAATAAAATCGGAGCTATGCAAGAGGCCAGAATTGGAGGAGCGCAAAGATCTCAGAGGGTTGTAGGGCTGGAGGAGGTTACAGAGCTAGGGAGGGGCGAGGACATAGAGGGATTTGAAAACAAGAATGAGAATTTTAAATTTGAGGTGTTGCCGGAGCCAATGTAGGTCAGCAAGTGCAGGGGGTGAACGGGACTTGGTACCAGTTAGGATACGGGCAGCAGAGTTTTGGATGAGCTCAAGTTTATGGAGGGTGGAAGATGGGAGGCCGGCCAGGAGAGCATTGGAATAGTGGGAGTATTGGAGTCTGGAGGTAACAAAGGCATGGATGAGGGTTTCAACAGTGGATGAGCTGAAGCAGGGGTGAAGACGGGCGATGTTACGGAGATGGAAGTAGGTGGTCTTGGTGATGGAGAGGATATGGGGTCGGAAACCCAGCTCAGTTTTTAACAGTGCTGCTCTCCCCGTGAACCACCTGTAAAGGGGAAACGCTCGCAGAGAGGTTGGGACAGCTGGCCACCATGCTCACAATGTCAACACCTAGTGACGTTAGGACAGTGTTAATAAGACCTCAGTTGGAGTACTGTGTGCAGTATTGGGCTCCACACCACATAGAATTACGTTGAGTTTGCAGCACAGAAACAGGCCATTCAGCCCAACTGATCTATGCTGGTGTTTATGCTCCACACACGCCTCCTCCTACCCTTCTTCATCTCACCCTATCAGCATATCCTTCTATTCCTTTCTCCCTCAGGTGTTTATCCAGCTTCCCCTTAAATGCATCCATGTTATTTGCCTCAACTACTCCTTGTGGTAACAAGTCCCACATTCTCACCACTCTCTGGCTAAAGAAGTTTCTCCTGAATTCCCTATTGGATTTATTAGTGACTATCTTATATTTATGGCCCCTAGTTTTTGTCTCCCCCATAAGTGGAAACATCTTCTCTACGTCTACCCTGTCAAACCTCTTCATAATTTTAAAGATCTCTATCAGGTCACCCCTCAGCCTTCTATCTTCTAGAGAAAAGAGCCGCAGCCTGTTCAGTCTTTCCTGATATATATAACCTCTCAGTTCTGATCAGATCAAACATCGGAATCATGCGTCTTAATTTTAACCTCACGGGTGGCAGAACCAAGACTTGTGATAATTTCTTTGATCTGGAGCTTCTTGGATCAATTCAGCAAACTATATTTCACCATGTTGTCCCTAATACAATGCAAATATCATGGAAGATATGTATCTTCAGTGGGTGTCACTCTTGCCTCTGAGTCAGAAGGTAGTGGGACCCAGACCAGAGACTTGAGCCCACAATCTAGGCCCACGCTCCCAGTACCAATATGTGAGGTGGTGCTGCACTGTCAGAAGTGCTGTCTTTCGGATGAGATGTTAACCCCATCTACCCTCTCAGGTAGATATAAAAGATCACATGGCCACTATTTTGAAGAAGAGCAGTGGAGTTCTCCCAATATTTATCCCTCAACCAACATCTAAAAACAGATGATCTGATCATTTATCTCATTGCTGTTTGTGGGATCTTGTCTGTGGGCAAATTGGCTGCCGCCTTTCCTACATTACAACAGTAACAACACTTCAAAAAGTACTTCATTGGCTGTGAAGTGTTTTGGAGCATCCTGAGGCCATGAAAGGCCCGATATAAACACAAGTTCTTTCTTTTCATTCCTACATTAAGCAGCTATTTCCTGACTGGGTCATCCTCCAGCCCTTTGGTCAATGGCCAACGTATATCAATGAAAGATCTGTTATTCCTGGGTTTTCCAAGCTGAGGACCAATACAGTGAAATAACATGCACTTCCCCTTCCTCAAAGCAGGATGCCCTGAACAGGCTTGCTGTGGCAACCTGTTTTGTAGAGAGAGAGAGGAGAGGGAAGAATGCCAAATACTGCATAGGCTGAAAATCTGAAACAAACGCTGGAGATTCTGTTTGTAGAACCTGTCAGAAGGTGGGAATGACCACCTGAGAAAGACCAGCCTTTCGACCACCTGAAGCCATCAACTATGTGTTGTTGCGTAGACTAGGCGTGTATTCAGTAACAACTTCCATTTATATAGCGCCTTTAACGTAGTAAAACATCGCAAGGCGCTTCACAGGAGCGTTACCAGATAAAATTTGACGCCGAGCCACATAAGGAGATATTAGGACAGGTGACCAAAAGATTGGTCAAAGAGGTAGGTTTTAAGGAGCATCTTAAAGGAGGAGAGAGAGGTAGAGAGGCGGAGAGGTTTAGGGAGGGAATTCCAGAGCTTAGGGCCTAGGCAGCTGAAGGCACGGCCGCCAATGGTGGAGCGATTAAAATCAGGGATGCACAAGAGGCCAGAAATGGAGGAGCGCAGAGATCTCGGACGGTTGTAGGGCTGGAGGAGGTTACAGAGTTAGGGAGGGGAGAGGCCATGGAGAGATTTGAAAACAAGGATGTTTGCCAGAACGGGAGCCAATGCAGGTCAGCGAGCACAGGGGTGATGGGTGAACAGGACTTGGTGCGAGTTAGGATACGGGCAGCAGAATTTTGGTTGAGCTCAAGTTTACGAAGGGTGGAAGAGGGGAGACCGGCCAAGAGACCATTGGAATAGTCAAGTCTAGGGGTAACAAAGGCATGGATAAGGGTTTCAGCAGCAGAGGAGTTGAGGCAGGGGCGGAGACGGATGAGACGGAGTGGAAGTAGGCGGTCATGGTGATGGAGCGGATTTGGGGTCAGAAGCTTATCTCTGGGTCAAATAGGACACCAAGCTAGTGAACGGTCTGGTTCAGCCTCAGACAGTGGTCAGGGAGAGGGATGGAGTCGGTGAGATCACGTTCAAGGACTTTGGAGAGGAAAGGGAGGTTGTAGATGGGGCAGTATTTGCAAGGACAGAAGGGTCTAGAGTGGACATTTTGAGGAGAGGGGTGAAGACGGCAGATTTGAAGGGGAGGGGGACAATACCTGAGGAGAGGGAACGGTTGACCATATCAGAAAACATGGTGGCCAGGAAGAACCTTGAGTATAGAAGACTAAAGGGGTACACTGATGGGTTTGATGTACACTGATGGGTTTGGGGTACACTGATGGGTTTGGGGTACACTGTAGGTTTGGGGTACACTGCACGTTTGGGGTACACTGTGGGTTTGGGATACACTCTGTGTTTGGGGTACACTGTGTGTTTGGGGTACACTGTATGTTTGGGGTACACTGTGCATTTGGGGGTACACTGTGGATTTTGGGGTACACTGTGGATTTGGGGTACACTGTGGGTTTGGGGTACACTGTGGGTTTGGGACACACTGTGGATTTGGGGTACACTGTGGATTTGGGGCACACTGTGCGTTTGGGGTACACTGTGGGTTTGGGGTGCACTGTGCGTTTGGGGTACACTGCGTTTGGGATACACTGTGCGTTTGGGGTACACTGCGTTTGGGGTACACTGTGGATTTGGGGTACACTGTGCGTTTGGGGTACACTGCGTTTGGGGTACACTGTGGATTTGGGGGTACACTGTGGATTTGGGGTACACTGTGGATTTGGGGCACACTGTGCGTTTGGGGTACACTGTGGGTTTGGGGTACACTGTGGGTTTGGGGTACACTGTGGGTTTGGGGTGCACTGTGCGTTTGGGGTACACTGCGTTTGGGATACACTGTGCGTTTGGGGTACACTGCGTTTGGGGTACACTGTGCGTTTGGGGTACACTGCGTTTGGGGTGCACTGTGCGTTTGGGGTACACTGCGTTTGGGGTACACTGTGCGTTTGGGGTACACTGCGTTTGGGGTACACTGTGGATTTGGGGTACACTGTGCGTTTGGGGTACACTGCGTTTGGGGTACACTGTGGATTTGGGGTACACTGTGCGTTTGGGGTACACTGTGCGTTTGGGGTACACTGCGTTTGGGGTACACTGTGCGTTTGGGGTACACTGCGTTTGGGATACACTGTGCGTTTGGGGTACACTGTGCGTTTGGGGTACACTGTGCGTTTGGGGTACACTGCGTTTGGGATACACTGTGCGTTTGGGGTACACTGTGCGTTTGGGGTACACTGTGCGTTTGGGGTACACTGTGCGTTTGGGGTACACTGTGCGTTTGGGGTACACTGTGCGTTTGGGGTACACTGTGCGTTTATGGCACCCAATGGAAAGAAAAACACAAACCACAACATGTTGGAAATCTGCAACAAATACACAGCCGAAAAAATCCAGGTTAACATTTCGAGTCTCGGATTCCTTACATCTAAAATGTTAACTTGTTCTTTCTGCTTACAGATTCTTATTATTCAGTCTCGGGATGTGGGCGTCGCTGGCAAGGCCGGCATTTATTGCCCATCCCTAGTTGCCCTGAGAAGGTGATGGTGGGCCGCCTTCTTGAACCACTGGTAGTGGGTTTGATAAAACTGAGTGTTTTGCTGGGCCACTTCAGAGGGCAGTTAAGAGTCGGCCACATTGGTGTGGGACTGGAGTCGCCTATAGGCCCTGACCGGGTAAGGACGGCAGGCTTCCTTCCCTAAAGGAACATTAGTGAACCAGTTAGGTTTTTATGACACTCCAACAGCTTCATGGTCACTTTTACTGAGACCAGCTTTTTATTTCCGGCTTTTTTGAAAACTGAATTCAAATTCTCAAACTGCCCACAATGGCATTTGTACTCCAAGTTGTCTGATTATTAGTCCAGGCCTCCGGATTACTAGTCCAGTAACAGAAGCATTGCACTACCTGTATCCTTGATGGTGACAGAAATGCTGTATAATTCCAGAATGTTCTGGTTTAGAGAATGTCATGTGATTTTTTTTTACTATATCGAGTTTAATTACATTGAGTAAACAGGATCGAGGTGTACGCATTCATGATCCAACAGGTAAAGACACTAGCTCCGAGCGATTTCTCATAGTTCTGCAGACATCACAACATTAACTATTTGAATTGTTATAGCTTTTTATATTGGGCAATTCTTATATATTTCACACAGCAGGATGGTGTTATTGCAGGGTATTAGCCGTGTCTCAGTGGGTGGCACTCTAGCCTCTGATATCAGAAGGCTGTGGGACCAAACCCCCCCACTAGAGTCTTGAGCCCATAATCCAGGCTGACACTCCCAATGGTAGTACTGAGGGAGTGCTGCACTGTCGGAGGTGCTGTCTTTTGAATGAGACGTTAAACCAAGAGCAGGTGTTCTGGGCCAGCATTTGAAGTGTGATCACTGTTGTAATGTAGGAAACGTGGCAGCCAATTTTCACGCAGCAAAATCCCACAAACAGCAATGTGCTAATGATCAGATAATCCTTTTTTAGTGATGTTGATTGAGGGATAAATATTGGTCAGGACTCTGCGGAGAACTCCCCCTGCTCTTTGAAATTGTGCCGTGGGATCTTTTACATCCACCCGAGAGGGCAGATGGGGTCTCGGTTTCGCATTTCATCCGAAAGACGGCACCCCTGACAGTGCAGCACTCCCTCAGTACTGCACTGGGAGTATCAGCCTGGATTATATGTGTAAGAAATGTCCCTTGAAGAGATATGCCAAATCCAAACACTAAACTCGTGCTGGAATGTGGATTCCTTTTAATTGCCAGAGCGTGGGTGAAATGAAAAGTTCCTTTGTACCCACAGGTCATGACCCTGGGCAGTGAAGGGTGAAGAATGAGCTCAGTGTGAAATGTAATCCTTTCCGACACACCTATTTGTTGTCATGCGTGTGAATGGGTGTGGAATCCATTCCGTCAACTCCAACAAGAATCAGGTCAAACCGGCTGCTCAACAACTCTCACCTATAGATTCACCTGCAGTGGTTAGTGAGAGAATGGCGGGCAGTGAGGGGGAGGGGAGAGATTGGTCATTATAGTAGAACTGGGGCTCTCCCCCAGCCCCATCACTAATAAATCGCCACGGTAACATTTCAGATGAGACATTAAACCGCGGTCCAGTCTGCCCTCTCAGGTGGATATAAAAGATCCATGGCCACTATTTCAAGACGAGCAGGGGGAGTTCACGACCTCAGGACGTCCCAAAGTGCTTTAGCATCAATAAAGTATTTTTGAAGTGTAGTCACTGTTGTAATGTAGGAAACGCAGCAGCTAATTTACACACAGCAAGATCCCACAAACAGCAATGTGATAAATGAACAGATAATCTGTTTTTAGTGATGTTGGTTGAGGGATAAATATTGTCCAGGACACTGGGGAGAACTCCCCCTGCTCTTCTTCAAAATAGTGACCATGGGATCTTATACATCCACCTGCGAGGGCAGACAGGGCCTCGGCTTTACATCTCATCCAAAAGACAGCACCTCTGACAGTGCAGCACTCCCTCAGTACTGTACTGGGAGTGTCAGCCAGGATTATGTGCTCAAGACTCTGGAGTGGGGATTTGAACCCACGATCTTCAGAGTCAGAAGGTGAGAGTGACACCCACTGAGCCAGGGCTGACATTCTGTGGGGGGGGGGGGGGGGCGGGGGCGGGGGGTGAGGTTGCTGAGAGTGTGATGTTGCCCTGTCTTGAATCAGCTGTTTTCCCTGCTCCCAGGGGAATAGGAGGCTGGAAAAGCTGCTCAAAAATCTGATAGTTGACAACCCATGTGGAATATTGGGTAGAACACAAAGGCATTGACTAATACAATGTCATATGCTTTATTAAGAAATGTCATGTAATATTATTGTCCACTGGATAGCAAGGGATACAGGGAGAGGCAATGCACTCAGTACACGTATGATAATAGCTAGTTTGCTCGTCGAGCAAGACTGCAGGTGCTCAAGCAGTGCATCTAAAGGTTGGATCACATTTCTGTGCCCTCTATTTTAGACCTTCTTCCTTTTGTTCAAGGGTTATTAGGGTCTTTGTTTCCTTGATACTCTCTCCAGTGCCACTGCCTACCCTTTTCATTGGATACCTCCTTTTCTCATAATAGTAACATGAATTGACATTATGGCTGGGTTCGTTTTGACAAAGTCACGAGACAGATGTGGATGAGGAAGGCCATTCGGCCCATCTATATTCATTCAGCCGGGAAGACCTTGCAGTCCCCGCATTGTGACGTCCAATTGTTAAATAATCCCAGAGCATTCACCCCCACCACAATACCCTGTTTGAACTTGTGTGCTGTTGTCCAAACTAATCAAAACCATCTTCAGCAATAACAATTTACATTTATATAGGGCCTTTAATGTAGTAAAATGTCCCAAGGCGCTCCACAGGAGCAATTATCAATCAAAATTTGACACCGAGCCACATAAGGAGATATTAGGACAGGTGACCAAAAGCTTGGTCAAAGAGGTAGGTTTTAAGGAATGTCTTAAAGGAGGAGAGAGAGGGAGAGAGGTGGAGAGGTTTAGGGAGGGAATTCCAGAGCTTAGGGTCTAAGCAGCTGAAGGCACGGCCGCCAATGGTGGAGCGATTAAAATCGGGGATGCGCAAGAGGCCAGAATTGGAGGAGAGGAGAGATTTCGGAGGGTTGTAGAGCTGGAGGAGGTTACTGAGATAGAGAGGGGGGATGAGACCCTGGAGTGATTTGAAAACAAGGATAAGAATTTTAAAATCGAGGTGATCCCAACCAATGTAGGTCAGCGAGCACATAGGGTAATGGGAGAACGGGACTTGGTGCCAGTTAGGATACAGGTGGCAGAGATTTGGATGAGCTCAAGTTTGCGGAGGGGGGAAGGCAGGAGGCCGGTCAGGAGAGTTTAGTGGTTCAAGAAGTCCCACCACTCCGGGCAACGAGGGATGTGCAAGAAATGCCGGCCTTGCCAACGACGCCCACATCCCCAGAATGAATTTTAAAAATTGTTATTTTATGTTCTCTTTCTGTTGGTGCCTATGATCTTTATTTTTAAAAAAAACAATGAGGGCTGATGACATAATTGGAGAATTAAACTGGAGGAATTAATGAGCTCAGTGGTGCGAGGGAGTGAGATTAAACGAGGCGCAGCAAAAGTGCACTATCACCGTTCATTGTCTATGTTAATTCAGTCTGGCTGAGTCACTTCTCCAAGTCTGTCATCACAGTCCGTATTTAGGCAGAGATGTACATTTTAAGCAACACCATGTCGGGAAACACTACTTCACACAAAGGGGAGTGGAAATCTGGAACTCTCTCCCCCCAAAAAGCTGTTGAGGCTGGGGGTCAATTGAAAATTTCAAAACTGAGGTTGATAGATTTTGGTTAGGTAAGGGTATTAAGGGTTAGGGAACCAAAGCGGGTAAATGGAGTTAAGATACAGATCAGCCATGATCGAATTGAATGGCGGAACAGGCTGGAGGGGCTGAATGGCCTCCTCCTGTTCCTATGTTCCTATTAGTTAAATCGAATCTTTGCTCTAATAATTTGTTTTGCCTCAATTTTCTTCCCCCCCCCGCCCCCACCCCACCACCACTTTCTTGAAAACGATCCCTCAAACTTTCTGAGCATGAAAATCCAGCTTATTGTTTTCTTAAATGGGTGTTGCCCAGATTGGTGACGGGTGAGAAGTGGTGAACGCCAGCGATTGGCACTGTTTGCTTGCTGTATATATATTTATATATAGATGAGTTGGATTCAGCACAACATGAACATTTTCCGGTCACACAAGAGTATAAGGTTTGGGAAACAGTGAGGAGGATGTAGACAGGTTAGTACAATGGGCAGACTGGTGGCAGATACGATTTAATGTTGGAGGAAATACCAAGGAATGGAAGTCTACTCCCAATGGAAAGACACTGAAAAAGTGCAGATGAACAGAGAGCAAGAGATTTAAACACATGATTCTCTGACAGTGTGAGTGCAGGGTGATAAGGCCATACAAAGGCCAACAGCATTTTGGGTTGTATAAAGAAGAACATAGAGCACAAGAGTAAAGAAGGAATGGTATTTGTACAAAATATTGGCTGGGCCACTGTTAGAATTTTGTGTGCAGTTCTGGGCACGCCATTATAGGAAGGACATTAAAGGGCGTACAATGTAGATTCACCAGGATGATGCCAGGGATGGGAAATTGTGGAAAATAGGAAATGCAGGAGGAAGTTTTTTAACTGAAAGGGTAGTCAGTATGTGGAGCAGATTGTTGGCCTGGCTGGTGGGACAAGAAATCCTTAATGGGTTTCAAGAAGAAGCTCGATAGGTTCTTGTCATTAATGGGATTCAGGATTTTGAAAATAGAGTGGTTATTGACACCGCGGCCTACCTGCACCGTCAATGCCATGGCAACGACAATCGACACCACAGGCGGGCCCAGCATTACGATATTGACACCGCGGCCTACCTGCACCGTCAATACCATGGCAACGACGATCGACACCGCAGGCGGGCCCAGCATTACGATATTGACACCGCGGCCTACCTGCACCGTCAATGCCATGGCAACGACGATCGACACCACAGGCGGGCCCAGCATTCCGATATTGACACCGTATGGTTTAGAGGTAGGGTTAGTGGTTATGGGTTATTAGAGATTGAGGTTAGGTACGGGTCTAGAAACTGCCATTGCCACCACGTTGTCAATAGCAGACGCCATGATTGACAACGCTATTGTTGCTAGTTGTGTCCTATTAGAAATGTGCCAAGTGAATACTGTAGATAGAATATTTCCATTGGAGCAGAGAAAGCTAACAGGAGATTTAGTAAAGGTATTTAAAATTATCAGGGGTTTTGATACGGGGAATGCTTGATCCTGACATTGGGTACTCAATATTCTCCAACACCAACATCACTCACCTTGAGGAACACAAAATTAAAAAGAGGGTACGTACTTAATTTTATTCATTCTGGGGATGTGGCATCACTGGCAAGGCCGGAATTTATTGCCCATCCCTAGTTGCTCCCTGAGAAGGTGGTGGTGGGCCTTCTTGAACCGCTGGTAGCAGTTTGATGTGACTGAGTGTCTTACTGGGTCACTTCAGAGGGCAGTTAAGAATTAACCATGTTGGTGTGGGACTGGAGTCACATACAGGCCCAGACCAGGTAAGGACGGCAGGTTTATGCCCTCAACCAACATCATTATCAAACAAACAGATTATCTGGTCATTATCACATTGCTATTTGTGGGATCTTGCTGTGTGCAAATTGGCTGCCGCGTTTCCCACATTACAACTGTGACTACACTTCAAAAAATACTTCATTGGCTGTAAAGCTCTTTAGGACGTCTAGAGGTCATGAAAGGCACTATAGAAATGCAAGTCTTTCTTTCCTAAAGGATATTAGGGAACCAGTTGGGTTTTTACGACAGTCTGGCAAATTCTCAAACTGTCCACAGTGGGATTTGAACTCACGTTCTCTGGATTACTAGTCTAGGAACACAGTCACTCCACAGTACTCAATACTGCAATCTGACAAGTCAACACTCAGTGCAGAAGTGAATCAAACAACACTGGTAACCTTGGTGATATTGAAGTAAACAAAGGCACAGAGAGGAGAACAGCCAAGCTTAGTGTTTGGAACGAGGAGAGGTCATAATGAGTTACTGAAGCTCCAAACCACATTGGACGTGATGTCACTATTGCCAACCATGCAAGTTATTTATAATCTAAATGATACATGTCGGGCCGTGCTTTTTGAAAGCCATTCCAGTTTTGTGTAGCAGGGCCAAACAAACCTGCCTCAGGACTGAAGAAAAATAAAGAACTTGCATTTCTACAGCGCCTTTCACAACCTCAGGACGACCCAAAGTGCTTTACAGCCAATGAAGTACTTTTTTGAAGTGCAGTCACTGTTGTAATGCAGGAAACATGTCAGCCAATATGCGCACAGCAAGATCCCACAAACAGCAATATGATAATCTGTTTTAGTGATGGTGGTTGAGGGATAAATATTGGCCAGGATTTAAGATCATCACTGACAGAACAAAGGAAGAGGTTAGAAGAAATGACTTTATGCAGAGGGTTGTCAGAACAAGAAATGTCCAACAGAAACAGAGGTGGAAACTGAACCCCATAATAGACTTTTAAAAAGGAAGTGGATGAATATTGAAAAAGAAAAATTTACAAGGGTATGGGGAAAGAGCAGGGGAATGAGAGCTCTTACAGAGAGCTGGCACAGGCTCGATGGGCTGAAAGACCTCCTTATGTTCAAGGATATGATCTGAAACCTCTCAGTGACATAAGAAAGAACGTGCATGTATAATAGCACCTTACGATGTCCTTATGATGTCCTTAAGTGCCTCACAGCCAACTTATTTACTTTTGAAGGCAAACATTTGCAAACAGCAAGGTCTCACAAACAACATATGTGATGAGAGACCAGATAATCTGTTTTTAGGGATGTTGGTTGAGGGATAAATATTGGCCAGGACACCAGGGAGAACTCTCCTGCTCTTCTTCAAAATAGTGGCTGTGGGATCTTTTATGTCCACCTGAGAGGGCAGACAGGGCCTTGGTTTAATGTCTCATCCAAAAGACGGCACCTCTGACAGTGCAGCACTCCCTCAGTACTGACCCTCTGACAGTGCAGCACTCCCTCAGTACTGACCCTCCGACAGTGCAGCACTCCCTCAGTACTGACCCTCTGACAGTGCAGCACTCCCTCAGTACTGACCCTCAGACAGTGCAGCACTCCCTCAGTACTGACCCTCAGACAGTGCAGCACTCCCTCAGTACTGACCCTCTGACAGTGCAGCACTCCCTCAGTACTGACCCTCAGACAGTGCAGCACTCCCTCAGTACTGACCCTCAGACAGTGCAGCACTCCCTCAGTACTGACCCTCTGACAGTGCAGCACTCCTTCAGTACTGACCCTCTGACAGTGCAGCGCTCCCTCAGTACTGACCCTCCGACAGTGCAGCACTCCCTCAGTACTGACCCTCTGACAGTGCAGCACTCCCTCAGTACTGACCCTCTGACAGTGCAGTGCTCCCTCAGTACTGACCCTCCAACAGTGCAGTGCTCCCTCAGTACTGACCCTCCAACAGTGCAGTGCTCCCTCAGTACTGACCCTCCAACAGTGCAGCGCTCCCTCAGTACTGACCCTCCGACAGTGCAGCGCTCCCTCAGTACTGACCCCCTGACAGTGCAGCACTCCCTCAGTACTGACCCTCCGACAGTGCAGCGCTCCCTCAGTACTGACCCCCTGACAGTGCAGCACTCCCTCAGTACTGACCCTCTGACAGTGCAGCACTCCCTCAGTACTGACCCTCCAACAGTGCAGCACTCCCTCAGTACTGACCCTCCGACAGTGCAGCACTCCCTCAGTACTGACCCTCCGACAGTGCAGCACTCCCTCAGTACTGACCCTCCGACAGTGCAGCACTCCCTCAGTACTGACCCTCTGACAGTGCAGCACTCCCTCAGTACTGACCCTCCGACAGTGCAGCACTCCCTCAGTACTGACCCTCCGACAGTGCAGCGCTCCCTCAGTACTGACCCTCCGACATTGCAGCACTCCCTCAGTACTGACCCTCTGACAGTGCAGCACTCCCTCAGTACTGACCCTCTGACAGTGCAGCGCTCCCTCTGTACTGCACTGGGAGTGTCAGCCTGGATTATGGGCTCAAATCTCTGGATTGGGGACTTAAACCTACGACCTTCTGACCCTGAGGTAAGAGTGACACCCATTGAGCCATGACTGACACCTAGAAGGTTGGAGAGGAAGGGACATGACTACATCGTGTGAGCTGGTGCTGGAGATGGGAGTGGAACAAGATTAGCAGGAGAGGAACAATATGCAGTGTGAGGCTACCAATAACGTGAGACAGGGGCAGCAAGAGCATGAGTCGAGGGGTCAGGAGATCGAGGCGAGGGTCAGGGACCGAGTCAAGGGGTCAGGGACTGAGTTGAGAGCTCGGGAGATCGAGTCGAGGAGTCAGGTGAGTGAATGATGGGATCAGGAGATCGAGTCGAGGGGTCAGGAGAGCGAGTCAAGGGGTCAGGAGATCAAATTGAGGGACCAGGGGCCGAGTCGAGGGGTCAGGAGAGCGAGTCGCAGGGTCGGGGCCCGAGTTGAGAGGTCAGGAGATCGAGTCGAGGGGTCAGTAGCTGGGTTGAGGGGTCAGGAGATTGAGTTGACAGGTCAGGAGAGAGAGTCGAGATGTCAGGAGAGAGAGAGTCGAGGGGTCAGGGACCGAGTTGAGGGTTCAGGGGCCAAGTCGATGGTTATGGGGCTGAGTCAAGGGATCAGGGGCCGAGTTGAGGGGACAAGGGCTGAGTCGAGGGGTCAGGGGCCGAGTTGAAGGGACAGGGGCCGAGTCGAGGGGTCAGGGGCCGAGTTGAAGGGACAGGGGCCGCGTCGAGGGGTCAGGGGCCGAGTTGAAGGTACAGGGGCTGAGTCGAGGGATCAAGGGCCGAATCAATGGTTCAGGGGCTGAGTCGAGGGATCAGGAGTCGAGTTGAGGGGACAAGGGCCGAGTCGAGGGATCAGGAGCCGAGTTGAGGGGACAAGGGCCAAGTCGAGGGATCAGGAGCGTCTCATCCACAAGGCTGGGGAAAGGATACGGCCTGTTTACAGAAACTGTTGTCAGCACATTCTTTAAGAAATGCCTAGCTGTAACACTCAGAGAGTAGGTAATGACCCCTCAGAGCAGTGGAAATAAATCATCGGTTGTTTCTTTGCTGTCATGGTTACGAGTTCAGGGCCAGTTTTGCTGGTTAGCTCTTGCACATTGATTGCAACGCGATTGCGAGGGGAACATTTATGTGTCGTTGATTGATGGCAAGACAGCTGGTGACGCACAAGCAGTGAACATGTGCCCACATGTCAGATCCTTAAAAGTCACGCTCACTTGCCAAACGTCTCAGCCCCCTGATATAAAACGGGAATTGCCCTTTGCCATGTGAGAAGTTCAGCTCTCGTTCCTGTGAATGGGCAACAAAGGCTCCTCTCTCTGCCAACAGCAAACAGTTCAAGATTCCTAAGGTACACACCTTGCACTTTGACCTGTGAACTCCATTCCATTTATATAACCTTCCAGAGGTAATCTGCTGACAGAGAAAGGAACCCCAGTCAGAAAGATGTTCACCACCATCATAACATCAGCCTCCACGGGCCCCTGAACAGCTGATTATTGTGTTGTACTATATATATAAATAATATAAATTTAATAGAGGTGTTCAAAATCATTAAGGGTTTTGACAGAGTAAATAAGGAGAAATTGTTTCCAGTGGCAGGAGGGTCAGTAACCAGAGGACACAGATTTAAGGTAATTGGCAAAAGAACCAGAGGGGGAGATGAGGAGAATTTTTTTTATGCAACGCGTTGTAATGGTATGGAATTCACTGCCTGAAAGGGTGGTGGAAGCAGATTCAATAATAACTTTCAAAAGGGAATTGGATAAATACTTGAAAAGGAAGAATTTGCAGGGTTATTGGGAAAGAGCAGGGGGAATGGGACTAATTGGACAGCTGTTTCAAAGAGGCACGATGGGCAGAATGGCCTTCTCCTGTGCTGTATCATTCTATAAGATGCCCCTCTACTCTCAGACCCCCTGAACAGCTGATCATTGCACATTTAGCAAGTTAACAAGATTGAGAAGAGAAATTGAGTTAAGGGCATCAAGGGATATGGATCAAAGGCGGGTAGATGGAGTTGAGGTGCAGATCAGCCATGAATGGCGGAGCAGGCCTGAGGGGCTGAATGGCCTCTTTCACTCCTGTGTTCCTATGTAAATCAATAGCATAAGACTTATGTGGCTTGGCATTTGGGGCCTCCTCAAATTCAGGGTTCACTGGTGCCTTAAGAACGGCCCTCCCCGTCTAACAGGACGCAGATGGACTTGATTATCAAGGCTGACAAAACGCATGCCTGAAATTAATGTGCGATGTTTGGCTGCAGCTGGACAGAGCAGTGAGTGGGAAATTTGAAAAGCTTGTGGAAGAGTTGATTGACCAATGGCCACTCTCATTGAAAATTCAGTGGCCGTATTTTTCCTCCTATCTCATTACTCCAACACCACTTGAAAAGACTGAAAACATGATTAACAAGGCACTTTAGTCACTGAACTGGGTCTCTAGCCTGAGGTAAACTATTAATAGGATATGTGAGTGGGTTGTGTTCGATGGTACATGTACTTGGACTGCGTGCTTGTATGCCGTATATTACCATACTCTCACTTGGAGGCAGAATGTTAACTTTCTGCTATCATCTTCTAGAAGCTTCCTTGTTGGGGATAGGGGTTGAAACTCCATTTCGGGAGTGTTTCACTTTCTCTGGGTTGTTTCGAACACCTCCAGTCTTGTCTTCTCTAATATCCCCTTCACTGACCTCCACTCCACATGGTCCGAAATTCACCACTGGTTTTCTCCCCTCACCAATCCCCCACTCACCCATAGAAAGAAATAATGAAAGACTTGTATTTACCTCAGGACATCCCAAAGTGCTTTACAGCCAATCTACCCTTTTGAGGTACAATCACGGTTGTGATGTAGGAAACACGACAGCCAATTGTCACACTGTAAGTTCCCACAAACTGCAATGAGATAAGTGATTGGATAATCGGTTTGAGGTGTTGGTTGAGGGATAAATATTGGCCAGGACACCACACTCCCCTGCTCTTCTTTGAAACAGTGTCGTGGGATCTTTTATATCCACCTGAGAGGGCCAACTTAGTTTAACGTCTCGTGCAAAAGACGGCACCTCAGACAGTGCAGCACTCCCTCAGTACTGCACCAGGACTGTTAGCCTGGACTGTGCGTTCGAGTCTCTGGAGAGGGACTCAAACCCACAAACTTACTTCCCAAACGGATTGAAGTTAAAATCCTCCATGGCCTCGTCCCACCCAACTCCGAAACCTTCTCTAGCCTTACTTCCTCTTCCATCTTCCTCCTGTCCTCTGACTCTCCCATGATGAACATCCCCCTTCCTCTTCTCCTTCAGTGACCCCCTTCCCCCTTGACCCTACTCTCTGGAACACCCTCCCCAAACCGCTTGCTCTCCCTAGCTCCCTCCCTACCTTTAACACTGTTCACAAAACCTGCTGGGGTGAACTTCTGTCTCCGGTGTACCCTGGGCCATGATCTGGCAAAGTGGGTCACACGTCCCTTGTAGAACCCGCTCGATTTCCATTCCTTGGATTTCATGGGGTACAGATCGGATGGACTCCATAACGGGAGGTCGATCCGCTCCGCCAGATTAGCACCCATGGAAAATTCACCCCGTTGTGTTCTCCCCATTACTCTCCAGCTGTGGCTCAGTGGGTAGCACTCTCTCGCGTTCTGAGTCACGACGGTCATGGGTTCAAGTCCCACTCCAGAGAGCTCATAATCCAGGCTGACATTCCCACTGCAGTACTGAGGGAGTGCTGCACTGTCGGAGGTGCCGTCTTTTGGATGAGACGTTAAACCGAGGCCCTGTCTGCCCTCTCAGGTGGATGTAAAAGATTTCACGGCCACTATTGGAAGAAAAGCAGGGGAGTTCTCCCCGGTGTCCTGGCCAATATTTATCCCTCATCAGATTATCTGCTCATTATCACATTGCTGTTTGTGGGACCTTGCTGAGCGCAAATTGGCTGCCGCATTTCCTACATTACAACAGTGACTACACTTCAAAATGTACTTCATTGGCTGTAAAACGCTTTGGGCCGTCCTGAGGTCGTGAAAGGCGCTATATAAATGCAAGTTCTGTCTTTTCTTTTCCTTTGATAACTGAATCACTGAATGCGCAAGACTGCAACACCATGCCAGATCAACAGCGCAACCAGAGGCAGAGATTACTGAGCTGAGGTTCCCATGGCAACGACTCTCTCCCTCTATGCTTTCTACTCAGGAATAAAAGCGCCCGCAGCCAACAGGAGCTTGTCCTTCTCTTTGCTACGACACCGGGTTGGAGGCAGAGCGCTAATTCCTGGAGGCCCCAGTACACAACAGCTTAATTGCATCGGAAGCACAATACTGCGGATGCTGGAAATCTGAAATAGGAACAGAAAATGCTGGAAATACTCGGCAAGTCAGGCAGCCTCTGTGGAGAAAGAAACCGAGTTAATGTTTCAGGTCGATGACCTTTCGTCAGAACTGGGAGATGTTAGAGATTTAACAGTTTATAAGCAAATACAGAGCCAGGGGGAAAGGTGGGGGAGGGAGAATAAAAAGAAAGAATAAAAGGGAGGGTCTGCGATACAGTGAAGGGCAGGAGCGATTAAATGACAAAAGGGATGATGGTGCAAGGGAAGGAGGATGGTAATGGGACAGGAAAAGAAACAAAAGATGGGTCTAGGGGAATATAGGAACAGGAGGAGGTCATTCAGCCCCCCCAAGCCTGTTCCGTCATTCAATTAGATCATGGCTGATCTGTATCTTAACTCCATTTACCCGCCTTGGTTCCCTAAGCCTTAATACCCTTACCCAACAAATATCTATCAATCTTAGTTTAAAATTTTCAATTGACCCCCAGCCTCAACAGCTTTTTGGGGGGGGAGAGTTCCAGATTTCCACTCCCCTCTGTGTGAAGAAGTGCTTCCTGACATCACCCCTGAACGGCCTAGCTCTAATTTTAAGATTATGCCCCCTTGTTCTGGACTCTCCCACCAGAGGAAATAGTTTCTCTCGATCTATCCTATCAAATCCTTCAATGATCTCAAACACCTCAATCAGATCACCCCTTAATCGTCTAAACTCGAGGGAATACAAGCCTAGTCTGTGCAACCTGTCCTCATAATTTAACCCTTTTAGGAGGCATGAATGGTTACAGCAGAATAGTAGAGGAGGAGGGAAGCACCGAATAACTGGCAAAGAGGAGAGGGCTGCCATAGCCCAGGACTGTAGGGTGGGATATAATTCCATTCCAACATGCAGAGCAGACGATGACTGACTCATTCTTCTTGTTGAGTGGGAGCAGCGTGCCCCTGACTGGCAGCGGATATTGGAGGTGGGGGCTGCAGGAGGGACTGAGCCAAGATCGATGGATGACACTGCAGCACTCCCTCAGTACTGACCCTCCGACAGTGCAGCGCTCCCTCAGTACTGACCCTCCGACAGTGCAGCGCTCCCTCAGTACTGACCCTCCGACAGTGCAGCGCTCCCTCAGTACTGACCCTCCGACAGTGCAGCGCTCCCTCAGTACTGACCCTCTGACAGTGCAGCACTCCCACAGTACTGACCCTCCGACAGTGCAGCGCTCCCTCAGTACTGCCCCTCTGACAGTGCAGCACTCCCTCAGTACTTACCCTGCGACAGTGCAGCGTTCTCTCAGTACTGACCCTCCGACAGTGCAGCACTCCCACAGTACTGACCCTCCGACAGTGCAGCGTTCCCTCAGTACTGACCATCCGACAGTGCAGCGCTCCCTCAGTACTGACCCTCTGACAGTGCAGCACTCCCTCAGTACTGACCCTCCGACAGTGCAGCGTTCCCTCAGTACTGACCCTCCGACATTGCAGCGCTCCCTCAGTACTGACCCTCCGACAGTGCAGCACTCCCTCAGTACTGACCCTCCGACAGTGCAGCGTTCCCTCAATACTGACCCTCTGACAGTGCAGCGTTCCCTCAGTACTGAACCTCCCACCGTGCAGCACTCCCTCAGTACTGACCCTCCGACAGTGCAGCGTTCCCTCAGTACTGACCCTCCAACGGTGCAGCACTCCTTCAGTACTGCCCCTCCGACAGTGCAGCACTCCCTCAGTACTGACCCTCCCACAGTGCAGCGCTCCCTCAGTACTGACCCTCCGACATTGCAGCGCTCCCTCAGTACTGACCCTCCGACAGTGCAGCACTCCCTCAGTACTGACCCTCTGACAGTGCAGCGCTCCCTCTGTACTGACCCTCCAACAGTGCAGCTCTCCCTCAGTACTGACCCTCCGACAGTGCAGCACTCCCTCAGTACTGACCCTCCAACACTGCAGCACTCCCTCAGTACTGACTCTCCCACAGTGCAGCACTCCCTCAGTACTGAACCTCCGACACTGCAGCACACCCTCAGTACTGACCCTCCAACGGTGCAGCACTCCCTCAGTACTGACCCTCCGACAGTGCAGCACTCCCTCAGTACTAACCCTCCGACAGTGCAGGGCTCCCTCTGTACTAACCCTCCGACAGTGCAGCGCTCCCTCAGTACTGACCCTCCGACAGTGCAGCGCTCCCTCAGGACTGACCCTCCGACCGTGCAGCGCTCCCTCAGTACTGACCCTCCGACAGTGCAGCGCTCCCTCAGGACTGACCCTCCAACAGTGCAGCGCTCCCTCAGTACTAACCCTCCGACAGTGCAGGGCTCCCTCTGTACTAACCCTCCGACAGTGCAGCGCTCCCTCAGTACTGACCCTCCGACAGTGCAGCGCTCCCTCAGTACTGACCCTCCGACAGTGCAGCACTCCCTCAGTACTGACCCTACGACAGTGCAGCGCTCCCTCAGTACTGACCCTCCGACAGTGCAGCACTCCCTCAGTACTGACCCTCCGACAGTGCAGCGCTCCCTCAGTACTGACCCTCCGACAGTGCAGCACTCCCTCAGTACTGACCCTACGACAGTGCAGCGCTCCCTCAGTACTGACCCTCCGACAGTGCAGCGCTCCCTCAGTACTGACCCTCCGACAGTGCAGCACTCCCTCAGTACTGACCCTACGACAGTGCAGCGCTCCCTCAGTACTGACCCTCCGACAGTGCAGCGCTCCCTCAGTACTGACCCTCCGACAGTGCAGCACTCCCTCAGTACTGACCCTACGACAGTGCAGCGCTCCCTCAGTACTGACCCTCCGACAGTGCAGCGCTCCCTCAGTACTGACCCTCCGACAGTGCAGCACTCCCTCAGTACTGACCCTCCGACAGTGCAGCGCTCCCTCAGTACTGACCCTCCGACAGTGCAGCGCTCCCTCAGTACTGACCCTCCGACAGTGCAGCGCTCCCTCAGTACTGACACTCCGACAGTGCAGCGCTCCCTCAGTACTGACCCTCCGACAGTACAGCGCTCCCTCAGTACTGCACCAACAGGGTCAGTCTAGATTGTGTGTTCAAGTCTTTGGAGTGGGGCTTCAACCCACAACTCTCTGACTCAGATGTGAGAGAGCGCTACCCACTGAGCCACAGCTGACACCTGACCTCCTCTTGCTGAGGCCAAACACAATTTGCCTCTGAATTTGTGAGTTATCCATTGAGTCATTTCTCACACCTCATGACTGGGACCTCATTAACCTTTGCTCTTCCAATTTATTTGATGAAAATCGTGATTCGAGCAGAAGATCCTGCCCTTTGCAATAACAACTTGCATTTATATAGTGCCTTTAATGTAGTAAAACGTCCCAAGGCGCTTCACAGGAGCGATTATCAAACAAAGTTTGACACCGAGCCACATAAGGAGATATTAGGACAGGTGACCAAAAGCTTGGTCAAAGAGGTAGGTTTTAAGGAGTGTCTTAAAGGAGGAGAGAGAGGTAGAGAGTCGGAGAGGTTTTGGGAGGGAATTCCAGAGCTTCGGGCCTAGGCAGATGAAGGCACGGCCGCCAATGGTGGAGCGATGAAAATCAGGGATGGGCTAGAGGCGCAGAGATCTCAGAGGGTTCTAGGGCTGGAAGAGGTTACAAAGATAGGGAGGAAGGAGGCCATGGAGGGATTTGAAAACAAGGATGAGAATTTTAAAATCGAGGTAGGTCATGATGGGTGAAGGGGACTTGATGCAAGTTAGGATACGGGCAGCAGAGTTTTGGATGAGCTCAAGTTTATGGAGGGTGGAAGATGGGAGGCCGGCCAGGGGAGTATTGGAATAGTGGGAGTATTGGAGTCTGGAGGTAACAAAGGCATGG
The DNA here is from genome assembly GCF_035084215.1 of Heptranchias perlo. Lineage (NCBI taxonomy): Eukaryota > Metazoa > Chordata > Chondrichthyes > Hexanchiformes > Hexanchidae > Heptranchias > Heptranchias perlo. The sequence goes on from NC_090329.1 coordinate 22,940,744, forward strand.
ATGAGGGTTTCAACAGTGGATGAGCTGAAACAGGGGTGAAGACGGGCGATGTTACAGAGATGGAAGTAGGTGGTCTTGGTGATGGAGAGGATATGGGGTCGGAAACCCAGCTCAGTTTTTAACAGTGCTGCTCTCCCCGTGAGCCACCTGTAAAGGGGAAACGCCCACAGAGAGGTTGGGACAAGCTGGCCACCATGCTCACAATGTCAACACTTAGTGACGTTAGGACAGCGTTACTAAGACCTCAGTTGGAGTACTGTGTGCAGTATTGGGCTCGTAGAATTCCGTCGAGTTCACAGTACTGAAACAGGCCATTCGGCCCAACTGGTCTATGCAGTCGAGTCTAGAGGTAACAAGGCCTGGACGAGGGTCTCTCCCACGTATAGATTGCACAGATTTGATTCCACCTACAAGGATGCCTCATTTGGATCTGTTGACCTCATTTCTCTCCTACAATGGTGCTTGAATTAAGCTGGACTTCACAGCACTCTCCTCACTCTCCACAACTGAACGACACACATGTGGCTGCTTTCTCTGCTTTGTCGATCGCGATACTCCTCAGCATTTAAAAGATGTGTCCAAAATCATGAAGGGTTTCGATAGGTTAGTTAGGGAGATACAGTTTCCACTGGCAGGAGGGTCAGTAACCAGAGGACACAGATTTAAGATAATCAGCAAAAGAACCAGGGGGGAGATGAGGAGAATTTTTTTTACGCAGCGAGTTGTTATGATCTGGAACACACTGCCTGAAAGGGTGGTGGAAGCAGATTCAATAATAACTTTCAAAATGGAAATGGATAAATGCTTGAAGGGGATAAATTTACAGGGCTACAGGGAAAGAGCAGGGGCAAGTGGGACTAATTGGATAGCTCTTTCAAAGAGCCGGCACAGGCACTACGGGCCAAATGGCCTCCTGTGCTGTAATCATTCTGTGATTAGAGGTCGACATGTTTGCTGTGTGCTGGGTGACTGTCTGAGTTTGTTCTCCGCTGAGTGGTTGTTACCATGGCGACGGGAAGCCTTCGGGAACACTCCAGAGCGCACATCAATGGAATCAGAAGGTCCCGAGCCACTCAGTTGAGAAATTCCTGGAATTTGAAGGCAGGTTGTCGAGGGGAACGTTCTGTTCTGAGCTCGAAGTTACACAGTGTCAAGGCTGCAGTGGTTCGTGAACACACACAGGCTGGCATAAAATGGAGGGTCCAAGGTGATTGCATGGAAATTTTTTTTAAATCCCCAAAGCCATAGTGATAAGAATTTAAACCAGGTCGCCAAGATAAACACAGAGCTGAGAGATTATCAGTCAGCTTCGAATGCAGGGAAGAGTGGGGTGATACGATTTGGAAGGAAAACAAGGAATGGGAGACAAAAGTCACAGGTAGGTTGCAGCTGAACAGGGAGACCGAGGAGTTCAAATACACCATCCCCTGAAAGTGTGAGGTCAGGTCAAGGAAGTTTAAAATGGCCAACAGCACGTTGGGTTTGATCAATAGGAACATCGAATGCACAGCACAGAAACAGGCCATTCGGCCCAACAGGTCCATGCCAGTGTTTATGCTCCACACGAGCCTCCTCCCTTCCTACTTAATCTCACCCTATCACCATATCCTTCTATTCCTTTCTCCCTCATGTGTTTATCCAGCTTCCCATTAAATGCATCTCTGTTATTCACCTCAACCACTCCTTGTGGTAGCGAGTTCCACATTCTCACCACTCTCTGGGTAAAGAGGTTTCTCCTGAATTCCCTATTGGATTTATTAGTGACTATCTTATATTTATTACCCTGGTTTTGGTCTCCCCCACAAGTGGAAATATCTCTACATCTATCCTACCGAACCCTTTCATAATATTAAAGACCTCTATTAGGTCACCCCTCAGCCTTCTCTTTTCTAGAGAAAAGAGCCCCAGCCTGTTCAGCCTTTCCTGGTAGTTATGACTTCTCAGTTCTGGTATCATAGTATCATAGCAGGTACAGCGCAGGAGTAGGCCATTTGGCCCATCATGCTTGTGCTGGCTCTTTGAACGAGCTAACCAATTAGTCCCACTCCCCTGCTCTTTCCCCATAGCCCTGAAATCTTTTTCCCTTCAAGTATTTATCCAATTCCCTTTTGAAAGTCACTATTGAATCCACCGCCCTTTCAGACATCCAGATCATTACAACTCTCTGCATAAAAAAATATTTCCTCATCTCCCCTCTGGCTCTTTTGCCGATCTCCTTAAATCTGTGTCCTCTGGTTACTGACTCTTCTGCCACTGGAAACAGTTTCTCCCTATCTACTCTTATCAAAATCCTTCATGATTTTGAACACCTCTATTAAATCTCCCCTTAACCTTCTCTGCTCTAAGGAGAACAATCCCGGCTTCTCCAGTCTCTCCACATAACTGAACTCCCTCATCCCTGGTACCATTCTAGTAAATCTCCTCTGCACCCTCTCCAAGGCCTTCACATCCTATCTAAAGTGCGGTGCCCAAAATTGGACACAATATCCCAGCTGAGGCTTAACCAGTGTTTATAAAGGTTTAGCATAACTTCCTTGTTTTTGTACTCTATGCCTCGATTAATAAAGCCCAGGATCCAGTATGCTTTTTTAAAGCCTCCTCAACTTGTCCTGCCACCTTCAAAGATTTGTGTACATACACCCCCAGGTTCCTGTACCTGTTCCTATACCCCCTTTAAAATTGTACCCTTTAGTTTATATTTCCTCTCCTCATTCTTCCTATTAAAATGTATCACTTCACACTTCTCTGCGTTAAATTTCATCTGCCATGTGTCTGCCCATTTCACCAGCCTGTCTATGTCCTCCTGAAGTCTGTTACTATCCTCCACATTGTTTATTACATTTCCAAGTTTTGTGCCATCTGCAAACTCTGAAATTATACCCTCTATTCCCAAGTCCAGGTTATTAATACATATCAAAAAGAGCAGTGGTCCTAATACCGACTCCTGGGGAACACCACTGTATACTTCCCTCCAGTCTGAAAAACAACCGTTCACCACTACTCTCTGCCATCTGTCCCTTAGCCACGCTGCCACTGTCCCTTTAATCCCATGGGCTTTAATTTTGCTATCAAATCTATTATGTTGTACTTTATCAAACGCCTTTTGAAAATCCATATATACATCAACCGCACTACCCTCATCAACCTTCTCTGTTACTTCATCAGAGAATTCAATCAAGTTGGTCAAACATGATTTTCCTTCAACAAATCCGTGCTGACTTTCATTTATTAGCCCATATTTTTCCAAGTGCCGATTAATTTTGTCCCAGATTATTGTCTCTATAAGTTTCCCCACCACCGACATTAGGCTGACTGGCCTATAATTGCCGGGCTTATCCCCCTCCCTTTCTTGAACGGTGTAACATTTGCAATCCTCCAGTCCTCCGGCACTGTCCCCCTATCGAAGGAGGATTGGAAGATTATGGCCAGAGTCTCCACAATTTCCACCCTTACTTCCCTCAGTAACCTAGGATGCATCCCATCTGGACCAGGTAACTTTTCTACTTTGAGTACTGCCAATCTTTTAAGTACTCCACTTCATCTATTTTTATTTGATCCAATATCACTACTACCTCCTCCTTTACTGCTACAATGGCAGCATCCCCTTCTCTAGTGAAGACTGATGTAAACTATTCATTATTACCTCAGCCAGACCCGATGCCTCCACAAGAAGATCTCTTTTTCTGTCCCTAATCGGTCCCACCCTTCCTTTGACTACCATTTTACTATTTATAGATTAGTGATTATAAAATACTTTAAGGTTCCCTTTTATGTTAGCCACTGATCTATTCTCATACTCTCTCTTTGCCCCTCTTATTGCCTTTTTTAGATTCCCTTTCTATATTCAGCCTGGTTCTCTACTGTATTACAAACCTTACAATTTGTCATAGGCCTCTTTTTTCTGTTTCATTTTAATCTCTATCATCCTTGTAAATCTTTTCTGCACCTTCTCCAGTGCCCCATATCCTTTTTATAATATGGAGACCAGCACTGGGCACAGTGCTCCAAGTGTGGTCTGAGTCAGGTTCTATACAAGTTTAACATAACTTCTCTTTTCAAAGCCATACAGCGTAGATTCACCAGGATGATGCCAGGATGGGAAACGAGAGATATGAGGAGAGACTTGAGACACTGGGAGTGTTTCCACTGGAGCAGAGAAAGGCTAAGAGGAGGTTTAGTGGAGGTTTTTAAAGTTATGTAGGGTTTTGACAGGGTGAATAGGGAAGACTATTCCCTCTGGTTGAGGAGTTGGTGACGAGAAGTCATCAATTTAAAATTGTCACTGAGAGAGTGAGGAGAGAGGTTAGGAGGAGGTTAGTTACACAGAGGGTTGTTGGGAGATGGAATGCTTGAGGCAGAGACCATTGTATCTTTTGAGGGAAAGCTCACTAGGTGTTTGAATCCTTTCTTCAGGTCCAGCTGGGACCTCCAGGTCGGCCTCACCTCTGCTGCTATCAGCGAGAGGCCAATGTAGGAAGTGCTGGACCTTGGTTCAGCCGAGACTGCTCCCTTCAGTTGATGGCCTTGTAGAGGTGACCGATGTCTGCCACGTTGTCTCCGGTCCGGGACACAATTTCGAGGGCCTGAGTTTCCAAATTTTCAGGCTGCCCTCATCAATCTCAGCTGTGCAGGGCTGCAATTCTCACCAACATCACTAAAAACAGATTATCTGGCCATTATCACACTGCTGATTGTGGGATCTTGCTGTGCGAAACTTGGCTGTTGCGTTTCCTACATTACAACAGTGACTACACGTCAAAAAGTACTTCATTGGCTGTAAAGCGCTATGGGACATCCTGAGGTCATGAAAGGCTCAAAATAAATGTAAACCCTTTCTTTTTTCCGGCGCTCCCAGATTTCAGTCCCTCTCCGATCGGCACTGTCTGGAAATGAGGCCGGGCCTTCCCCGCAGGAATCAGTGACCTGAAAATTGACCCCCTCGAGCATTGGCGGTTTCTGGACTTGTAAACCCCCCGGACTCTCTCTATCGGTCACCGTTCTGAATGCTTTTGTTTGGTTAATGTTTGTCAAATTAAAGATATGATGTGCTTTGCATGAACATTAATAGACAATCTGTCACACGATGCTTGCTGGAGGTGTCGTCATGAATTCTTGGCAAAATGATCAGTTTTACTTTCATTTCTGGTTTTGTTTAAAAATGGCACTTTCGGGTAAATGCGACAAATATGTTATAAAGAAAGGAAGACCTTGCATTTATATAGCGCCTCTCTCGACCTCAGGACATCCCAATGCTCTTCACAGCCATTATTTGAAGTGTAGTCACTGTTGCAATGCATGAAACGCAGCTGCCAATTTGCGCACAGCAAGATCCCACAAACAGCAATGTGATAACAACCAGATAATCTGTTTCAGTGATGTTTGTTGAGAGATAAATATTGGGCAGGACATCGGGGAGAACTCCCCTGCTCTCCTTCGAAATAGTGCCACGGGATCTTCTACTTCCATTTGAGACCACAGATGTGGCCTCAGTTTAACCATCTCATCCGAAAGGCGTCACCTCCGACAATGCAGCACTCCCTCAGCACTGACCCTCCGACAATGCAGCACTCCCGCAGTACTGACCCTCCGACAGTGCAGCACTCCCTCAGTACTGACCCTCCGACAATGCAGCACTCCCTCAGCACTGACCCTCCGACAATGCAGCACTCCCTCAGTACTGACCCTCCGACAATGCAGCTCTCCCTCAGTACTGACCCTCCGACAATGCAGCACTCCCTCAGTACTGACCCTCCGACAATGCAGCACTCCCTCAGTACTGACCCTCCGACAATGCAGAACTCCCTCAGTACTGACCCTCCGACAATGCAGCACTCCCAATCTACTGACCCTCCGACAGTGCAGCACTCCCTCAGTACTGACCCTCCGACAGTGCAGCGCTCCCTCAGTAATGACCCTCCGACAGTGCAGCGCTCCCTCAGTACTGACCCTCCGACAGTGCAGCACTCCCTCAGTACTGACCCTCCGACAGTGCAGCGCTCCCTCAGCACTGACCCTCCGACAATGCAGCACTCCCTCAGTACTGACCCTCCGACAATGCAGCACTCCCTCAGTACTGAACCTCCGACAATGCAACACTCCCTCAGTACTGACCCTCCGACAGTGCAGCACTCCCTCAGTACTGACCCTCCGACAATGCAGCACTCCCTCAGTACTGACCCTCCGACAATGCAGCACTCCCTCAGTACTGACCCTCCGACAATGCAGCACTCCCTCAGTACTGACCCTCCGACAATGCAGCACTCCCTCAGTACTGACCCTCCGACAATGCAGCACTCCCAATCTACTGACCCTCCGACAGTGCAGCACTCCCTCAGTACTGACCCTCCGACAGTGCAGCGCTCCCTCAGTAATGACCCTCCGACAGTGCAGCGCTCCCTCAGTACTGACCCTCCGACAGTGCAGCACTCCCTCAGTACTGACCCTCCGACAGTGCAGCGCTCCCTCAGTACTGACCCTCCGACACTGCAGCACTCCCTCAGTACTGACCCTCCAACAGTGCAGCACTCCCTCAGTTCTGACCCTCCGACAGTGCAGCACTCCCTCAGTACTGACCCTCTGACAATGCAGCACTCCCTCAGTTCTGACCCTCCAACAATGCAGCACTCCCTCAGTACTGACCCCCTGACAGTGCAGCACTCCCTCAGTACTGACCCTCCGACAATGCAGCACTCCCTCAGTACTGAACCTCCGACAGTGCAGCGCTCCCTCAGTACTGACACTCCAATAGTGCAGCGCTCCCTCAGTACTGACCCTCCAATAGTGCAGCACTCCCTCAGTACTGACCCTCCAACAGTGCAGCGCTCCCTCAGCACTGACACTCCGACAATGCAGCACTCCCTCAGTACTGACCCTGACAATGCAGCACTCCCTCAGTCCTGCCCCTCCGACAGTGCAACGCTCCCTCAGTACTGACCCTCCGACAGTGCAGCATTCCTTCAGTACTGACCCTCCGACAGTGCAGCACTCCCTCGGTACTGAACCTCCGACAGTGCAGCACTCCCTCAGTTCTGAACCTCTGACAGTGCAGCGCTCCCTCAGTACTGACCCTCTGACAGTGCAGCGCTCCCTCAGTACTGACCCTCCGACACTGCAGCACTCCCTCAGTACTGACCCTCCGACAGTGCAGCGCTCCCTCAGTACTGACCCTCCGACAATGCAGCACTCCCTCAGTACTGACCCTCCGACAGTGCAACGCTCCCTCAGTACTGCTCCACCGACCCTGCAGCACTCCCTCAGTACTGACCCTCCGACATTGCAGCACTTCCTCAGTTCTGACTCTCCGACAGTGCAGCTCTCCCTCAGTACTGACACTCTGACAGTGCAGAACTCCCTCAGTACTGCTCCTCCGACCCTGCAGCACTCCCTCAGTACTGACCCTCCGACAGTGCAGCACTCCCTCAGTTCTGACCCTCTGACAGTGCAGCTCTCCCTCAGTACTGACCCTCCGACAGTGCAGCACTCCCTCATTTCTGACCGTCCGACAGTGCAGCTGTCCCTCAGTACTGACCCTCCGACAGTGCAGCACTCCCTCAGTACTGCTCCTCCGACCCAGCAGCACTCCCTCAGTACTGACCCTCCGACAGTGCAGCACTCCCTCAGTACTGACCCTCCGACAGTGCAGCACTCCCTCAGTACTGCTCCTCCGACCCTGCAGCACTCCCTCAGTACTGACCCTCCGACAGTGCAGCACTCCCTCAGTTCTGACCCTCCGACAGTGCAGCACTCCCTCAGTTCTGACCCTCCGACAGTGCAGCTCTCCCTCAGTACTGACCCTCCGACAGTGCAGCACTCCCTCAGTACTGCTCCTCCGACCCTGCAGCACACGCTCAGTACTGACCGTCCGACAGTGCAGCACTCCCTCAGTTCTGACCCTCCGACAGTGCAGCACTCCCTCAGTTCTGACCCTCCGACTGTGCAGCTCTCCCTCAGTACTGACCCTCCGACAGTGCAGCACTCCCTCAGTACTGACCCTCCGACAGTGCAGCTCTCCCTCAGCACTGACACACCGACAATGCAGCACTCCCTCAGTACTGACCCTCTGACAATGCAGCACTCCCTCAGTACTGACACTCCGACAGTGCAGCACTCCCTCAGTAATGACCCTCCAACAGTGCAGCGCTCCCTCAGTACTGACCCTCCGACACTGCAGCACTCCCTTAGTACTGACTCTCCAACAGTGCAGCGCTCCCTCAGGACTGACCCTCCGTCAATGCAGAACTCCCTCAGTACTGACCCACCGACAGTGCAGCACTCCCTCAGTACTGACCCTCCGACAATGCAGCTCTCCCTCAGTCCTGCCCCTCGGACAGTGCAACGCTCCCTCAGTACTGATCCACCGACTCTGCAGCACTCCCCCAGTACTGACCCTCCGACAGCGCAGCACTCCCTCAGTTCTGAACCTCTGACAGTGCAGCACTCCCTCAGTACTGACCCTCCGACAGTGCAGCTCTCCCTCAGTACTGACTCTCCGACAGTGCAGCACTCCCTCAGTTCTGACCCTCCGACAGTGCAGCGCTCCCTCAGTACTGACCCTCCAAGAGTGCAGCGCTCCCTCAGTACTGACCCTCCAACAGTGCAGCGCTCACTCAGTACTGACCCTCCGCCAGTGCAGCTCTCCCTCAGTACTGACTCTCCAACAGTGCAGCGTTCCCTCAGGACTGACCCTCCGTCAATGCAGAACTCCCTCAGCACTTACCCTCCGACAGTGCAGCACTCCCTCAGTACTGACCCTCCGACAGTGCAGCGCTCCCTCAGTCCTGCCCCTCGGACAGTGCAACGCTCCCTCAGTACTGACCCTCCGACAGTGCAGCATTCCTTCAGTACTGACCCTCCGACAGTGCAGCACTCCCCCAGTACTGACCCTCCGACAGCGCAGCACTCCCTCAGTTCTGACCCTCTGACAGTGCAGCACTCCCTCAGTACTGACCCTCCGACAGTGCAGCACTCCCTCAGTACTGACCCTCCGACAGTGCAGCACTCCCTCTGTTCTGACCCTCCGACCCTGCAGCACTCCCTCAGTACTGACCCTCCGACAGTGCAGCACTCCCTCAGTACTGACACTTCGACAATGCAGCACTCCCTCAGTACTGACCCTCTGACAATGCAGCACTCACTCAGTACTGACACTCCGACAATGCAGCACTCCCTCAATACTGACCCTCCGACAGTGCAGCACTCCCTCAGTACTGCTCCTCCGACCCTGCAGCACTCCCTCAGTACTGACCCTCCGACAGTGCAGCACTCCCTCAGTTCTGACCCTCCGACCCTGCAGCGCTCCCTCAGTACTGACCCTCCAATAGTGCAGCGCTCCCTCAGTACTGACCCTCCAACAGTGCAGCGCTCACTCAGTACTGACCCTCCGCCAGTGCAGATCTCCCTCAGCACTGACCCTCCGACAGTGCAGCACTCCCTCAGTACTGACCCTCCGACAGTGCAGCGCTCCCTCAGTCCTGCCCCTCGGACAGTGCAACGCTCCCTCAGTACTGACCCTCCGACAGTGCAGCATTCCTTCAGTACTGACCCTCCGACAGTGCAGCACTCCCCAGTACTGACCCTCCGACAGCGCAGCACTCCCTCAGTTCTGACCCTCTGACAGTGCAGCACTCCCTCAGTACTGACCCTCCGACAGTGCAGCTCTCCCTCAGTACTGACCCTCCGACAGTGCAGCACTCCCTCAGTTCTGACCTTCCGACAGTGCAGCTCTCCCTCAGTACTGACCCTCCGACACTGCAGCACTCCCTCAGTTCTGACCCTCCGACAGTGCAGCTCTCCCTCAGTACTGACCCTCCGACAGTGCAGCACTCCCTCAGTACTGACCCTCCGACAGTGCAGCACTCCCTCAGTTCTGACCTTCCGACAGTGCAGCTCTCCCTCAGTACTGACCCTCTGACAGTGCAGCACTCCCTCAGTACTGACCCTCCGACAGTGCAGCTCTCCCTCAGTACTGACCCTCCGACAGTGCAGCACTCCCTCAGTTCTGACCCTCCGACAGCGCAGCACTCCCTCAGTTCTGACCCTCTGACAGTGCAGCACTCCCTCAGTACTGACCCTCCGACAGTGCAGCTCACCCTCAGTTCTGACCTTCCGACAGTGCAGCTCTCCCTCAGTACTGACCCTCCGACACTGCAGCACTCCCTCAGTTCTGATCCTCCGACAGTGCAGCACTCCCTCAGTACTGCTCCTCCGACCCTGCAGCACTCCCTCAGTACTGACGCTCCGACAGTGCAGCACACCCTCAGTTCTGACCCTCTGACAGTGCAGCATTCCCTCAATACTGACCCTCTGACAGTGCAGCACTCCCTCTGTTCTGACCCTCCGACCCTGCAGCACTCCCTCAGTACTGACCCTCCGACAGTGCAGCACTCCCTCAGTACTGACACTCCGACAGTGCAGCACTCCCTCTGTTCTGACCCTCCGACCCTGCAGCACTCCCTCAGGACTGACCCTCCGACAGTGCAGCACTCCCTCAGTACTGACACTCCGACAATGCAGCACTCCCTCAGTACTGACCCTCTGACAATGCAGCACTCCCTCAGTACTGACACTCCGACAATGCAGCACTCCCTCAATACTGACCCTCCGACAGTGCAGCACTCCCTCAGTACTGCTCCTCCGACCCTGCAGCACTCCCTCAGTACTGACCCTCCGACAGTGCAGCACTCCCTCAGTTCTGACCCTCCGACCCTGCAGCACTCCCTCAGTACTGACCCTCCGACAGTGTAGCACGCCCTCAGTTCTGACCCTCCGACAGTGCAGCTCTCCCTCAGTACTGACCCTCCGACAGTGCAGCACTCCCTCAGTTCTGACCCTCTGACAGTTCAGCACTCCCTCAGTATTGACCCTCCGACAGTGCAGCACTCCCTCAGTACTGACCCTCCGACAGTGCAGCATTCCCTCAGTTCTGACCCTCCGACAGTGCAGCTCTCCTTCAGTACTGACCCTCCGACAGTGCAGCACTCCCTCAGTACTGACCCTCCGACAGTGCAGCACTCCCTCAGTACTGCTCCTCCGACCCTACAGCACTCCCTCAGTACTGACCCTCCGACAGTGCAGCACTCCCTCAGTTCTGACCCTCTGACAGTGCAGCACTCCCTCAGTGCTGACCCTCCGACATTGAAGCACTCCCTCAGTTCTGACCGTCCGACAGTGCAGCACTCCCTCAGTCCTGACCCTCCGACAGTGCAGCTCTTCCTCAGTACTGACACTCCGACAATGCAGCACTCCCTCAGTACTGACCCTCCGACAATGCAGCACTCCCTCAGTACTGACCCTCTTACAATGCAGCATTCCCTCACTACAGACCCTCCGACAGTGCAGCACTCCCTCAGTACTGACCCTCCGACAGTGCAGCACTCCCTCAGTACTGACCCTCCAACAGTGCAGCGCTCCCTCAGTACTGACCCTCCGACACTGCAGCGCTCCCTCAGTACTGACCCTCCGACAGTGCAGCACTCCCTCAGTCCTGCCCCTCCGACAGTGCAACGCTCCCTCAGTACTGACCCTCCAACAGTGCAGCGCTCCCTCAGTACTGACCCTACGACCGTGCAGCGCTCCCTCAGTACTGACCCTCCCACTGTGCAGCACTCCCTCAGTACTGACCCTCCGACAGTGCAGCGCTCCCTCAGTCCTGCCCCTCCGACAGTGCTACGCTCCCTCAGTACTGACCCTCCGACAGTGCAGCTCTCCCTCAGTACTGACCCTCCGACAGTGCGTCACTCCCTCAGGACTGCTCCTCCGACCCTGCAGCACTCCCTCAGTACTGACCCTCCGGCAGTGCATCACTCCCTCAGTTCTGACCCTCCGACCCTGCAGCACTCCCTCAGTACTGACCCTCCGACAGTGCAGCACTCCCTCAGTTCTGACCCTCCGACAGTGCAGCTCTCCCTCAGTGCTGACCCTCCGACAGTGCAGCACTCCCTCAGTCCTGCTCCTCCGACCCTGCAGCACTCCCTCAGTATTGACCCTCTGACAGTGCAGCACTCCCTCAGTTCTGACCCTGTGACAGTGCAGCTCTCCCTCAGTTCTGACACTCCGACAATGCAGCACGCCCTCAGTACTGACCCTACAACAGTGCAGCGCTCCCTCAGTACTGACCCTACGACCGTGCAGCGCTCCCTCAGTACTGACCCTCTGACAGTGCAGCAGTCCCTCAGTACTGACACTCCGACAGTGCAGCACTTCCTCAGTACTGACCCTCCAACAGTGCAGCGCTCCCTCAGTACTGACCCTCCGACAATGCAGCACTCCCTCAGTACTGACCCTCCAACAGTGCAGCGCTCCCTCAGTGCTGACCCTCCGACATTGCAGCACTCCCTCAGTACTAACCCTCCAACATTGCAGCACTCCCTCAGTACTGATCCTCTGACAGTGCAGCACTCCCTCAGTTCTGACCCTCCGACAGTGCAGCTCTCCCTCAGTACTGACCCTCCGACAGTGCAGCACTCCCTCAGTACTGCTCCTCCGACCCTGCAGCACTCCCCCAGGACTGACCCTCTGACAGTGCAGCACTCCCTCAGTTCTGACCCTCTGACAGTGCAGCATTCCCTCAGTACTGACCCTCCGACAGTGCAGCACTCCCTCAGTACTGACCCTCCGACAGTGCAGCACTCCCTCAGTTCTGACCCTCCGACAGTGCAGCTCTCCCTTAGTACTGATCCTCCGACAGTGCAGCACTCCCGCAGTACTGCTCCTCCGACCCTGCAGCACTCCCTCAGTACTGACCCTCCGACAGTGCAGCACTCCCTCAGTTCTGACCCTCTGACAGTGCAGCACTCCCTCAGTACTGACCCTCCGACAGTGCAGCACTCCCTCAGTTCTGACCCTCCGACAATGCAGCACTCCCTCAGTCCTGACACTCCGACAATGCAGCACTCCCTCAGTCCTGACCCTCCGACAGTGCAGCGCTCCCTCAGTCCTGCCCCTCGAACAGTGCAACGCTCCCTCAGTGCTGACCCTCCGACATTGCAGCGCACCCTCAGTACTGATCCTCTGACAGTGCAGCGCTCCCTCAGTCCTGACCCTCCGACAGTGCAACGCTCCCTCAGTACTGACCCTCCGACAGTGCAGCACTCCCTCAGTACTGACCCTCCGACAGTGCAGCGCTCCCTCAGTACTGACCCTCCGACAGTGGAGCACTCCCTCAGTACTGACCCTCCGACAGTGCAGCACTCCCTCAGTACTGACACTCCGACAATGCAGCACTCCCTCAGTACTGCTCCTCCGACCCTGCAGCACTCCCCCAGTACTGACCCTCTGACAGTGCAGCACTCCCTCATTTCTGACCCTCTGACAGTGCAGCACTCCCTCAGTACTGACCCTCCGACAGTGCAGCACTCCCTCAGTGCTGACCCTCCGACAGTGCAGCTCTCCCTCAGTACTGACCCTCCGACGGTGCAGCACTCCCGCAGTACTGCTCCTCCGACCCTGCAGCACTCCCTCAGTACTGACCCTCCGACAGTGCAGCACTCCCTCAGTTCTGACCCTCTGACAGTGCAGCACTCCTTCAGTACTGACCCTCCGACAGTGCAGCACTCCCTCAGTACTGACCCTCCGACAGTGCAGCTCTCCCTCAGTACTGACCCTCCGACAGTTCAGCTCTCCCTCAGTACTGACCCTCCGACAATGCAGCACTCCCTCAGTCCTGACACTCCGACAATGCAGCACTCCCTCAGTACTGACCCTCCGACAGTGCAACGCTCCCTCAGTGCTGACCCTCCGACATTGCAGCGCACCATCAGTACTGATCCTCTGACAGTGCAGCGCTCCCTCAGTCCTGACCCTCCGACAGTGCAACGCTCCCTCAGTACTGACCCTCCGACAGTGCAGCACTCCCTCAGTACTGACCCTCCGACAGTGCAGCGCTCCCTCAGTACTGACCCTCCGACAGTGGAGCACTCCCTCAGTACTGAACCTCCGACAGTGCAGCACTCCCTCAGTACTGACACTCCGACAATGCAGCACTCCCTCAGTCCTGCTCCTCCGACCCTGCAGCACTCCCTCAGTATTGACCCTCTGACAGTGCAGCGCTCCCTCAGTTCTGACCCTCTGACAGTGCAGCTCTCCCTCAGTTCTGACACTCCGACAATGCAGCACGCCCTCAGTACTGACCCTCCAACAGTGCAGCGCTCCCTCAGTACTGACCCTACGACCGTGCAGCGCTCCCTCAGTACTGACCCTCTGACAGTGCAGCAGTCCCTCAGTACTGACCCTCCGACAGTGCAGCACTCCCTCAGTACTGACCCTCCAACAGTGCAGCGCTCCCTCAGTACTGACCCTCCGACAATGCAGCACTCCCTCAGTTCTGACCCTCCGACCCTGCAGCACTCCCTCAGTCCTGCCCCTCCAACAGTGCAACGCTCCCTCAGTCCTGTTCCGCTGACAGTGCAGCGCTCCCTCACTACTGACCCTCCGACATTGCAGCACTCCCTCAGTACTGACCCTCCGACATTGCAGCACTCCCTCAGTACTGATCATCTGACAGTGCAGCACTCCCTCAGTACTGACCCTCCAACAGTGCAGCGCTCCCTCAGTACTGACCCTCCGACAATGCAGCATTCCCTCAGTACTGACCCTCCGACAGTGCAGCGCTCCCTCAGTCCTGCCCCTCCAACAGTGCAACGCTCCCTCAGCACTGAGCCTCCGACAGTGTAGCTCTCCCTCAGTACTGACCCTCCAACAGTGCAGCACTCCCTCAGTACTGACCCTCCGACAGTGCAGCACTCCCTCAGTTCTGACCCTCCGAACCTGCAGCACTCCCTCAGTACTGCTCCTCCGACCCTGCAGCACTCCCCCAGTACTGACCCTCTGACAGTGCAGCACTCCCTCAGTTCTGACCCTCCAACAGTGCAGCACTCCCTCAGTACTGACCCTCCGACAGTGCAGCACTCCCTCAGTACTGACCCTCCGACAGTGCAGCACTCCCTCAGTTCTGACCCTCCAACAGTGCAGCACTCCCTCAGTACTGACCCTCCGACAGTGCAGCACTCCCTCAGTTCTGACCCTCCGAACCTGCAGCACTCCCTCAGTACTGACCCTCCGACAGTGCAGCACTCCCTCAGTTCTGACCCTCCGACAGTGCAGCTCTCCCTCAGTACTGACCCTCCGACAGTGCAGCTCTCCCTCAGTACTGACCCTCCGACAGTGCAGCACTCCCGCAGTACTGCTCCTCCGACCCTGCAGCACTCCCTCAGTACTGACCCTCCGACAGTGCAGCACTCCCTCAGTTCTGACCCTCTGACAGTGCAGCACTCCCTCAGTACTGACCCTCCGACAGTGCAGCACTCCCTCAGTTCTGACCCTCCGACAGTGCAGCACTCCCTCAGTACTGACCCTCCGACAGTGCAGCTCTCCCTCAGTCCTGACCCTCCGACAGTTCAGCTCTCCCTCAGTACTGACACTCCGACAATGCAGCACTCCCTCAGTCCTGACACTCCGACAATGCAGCACTCCCTCAGTACTGACCCTCCGACAGTGCAGCGCTCCCTCAGTCCTGCCCCTCGAACAGTGCAAAGCTCCCTCAGTGCTGACCCTCCGACATTGCAGCGCACCCTCAGTACTGATCCTCTGACAGTGCAGCGCTCCCTCAGTCCTGACCCTCCGAAAGTGCAACGCTCCCTCAGTACTGACCCTCCGACAGTGCAGCACTCCCTCAGTACTGACCCTCCGACAGTGCAGCGCTCCCTCAGTACTGACCCTCCGACAGTGGAGCACTCCCTCAGTACTGACCCTCCGACAGTGCAGCACTCCCTCAGTACTGACACTCCGACAATGCAGCACTCCCTCAGTCCTGACACTCCGACAATGCAGCGCTCCCTCATTACTGACCCTCCAACAGTGCAGCACTCCCTCAGTACTGACACTCCGACAATGCAGCACTCCCTCAGTCCTGACACTCCGACAATGCAGCGCTCCCTCATTACTGACCCTCCAACAGTGCAGCACTCCCTCAGTTCTGACACTCCGACAATGCAGCTCTCCCTCAGTACTGACCCTCCGACAGTGCAGCTCTCCCTCAGTGCTGACCCTCCGACAGTGCAGCACTCCCTCAGTCCTGCTCCTCCGACCCTGTAGCACTCCCTCAGTATTGACCCTCTGACAGTGCAGCACTCCCTCAGTTCTGACCCTGTGACAGTGCAGCTCTCCCTCAGTTCTGACACTCCGACAATGCAGCACGCCCTCAGTACTGACCCTCCAACAGTGCAGCGCTCCCTCAGTACTGACCCTACGACCGTGCAGCGCTCCCTCAGTACTGACCCTCTGACAGTGCAGCAGTCCCTCAGTACTGACCCTCCGACAGTGCAGCACTCCCTCAGTACTGACCCTCCAACAGTGCAGCGCTCCCTCAGTACTGACCCTCTGACAATGCAGCGCTCCCTCAGTACTGACCCTCCAACAGTGCAGCGCTCCCTCAGTCCTGCCCCTCCAACAGTGCAACGCTCCCTCAGTCCTGTTCCGCTGACAGTGCAGCGCTCCCTCAGTACTGACCCTCCGACATTGCAGCACTCCCTCAGTACTGACCCTCCGACATTGCAGCACTCCCTCAGTACTGATCCTCTGACAGTGCACCACTCCCTCAGTACTGACCCTCCAACAGTGCAGCGCTCCCTCAGTACTGACCCTCCGACAATGCAGCACTCCCTCAGTACTGACCCTCCGACAGTGCAGCGCTCCCTCAGTCCTGCCCCTCGGACAGTGCAACGCTCCCTCAGTACTAAGCCTCCGACAGTGTAGCACTCCCTCAGTACTGACCCTCCGACAGTGCAGCACTTCCTCAGTACTGCTCCTCCGACCCTGCAGCACTCCCTCAGTACTGACCCTCCGACAGTGCAGCACTCCCTCAGTTCTGACCCTCCGAACCTGCAGCACTCCCTCAGTACTGACCCTCCGACAGTGCAGCACTCCCTCAGTACTGACCCTCCGACAGTGCAGCTCTCCCTCAGTACTGACCCTCCGACAGTGCAGCACTCCCGCAGTACTGCTCCTCCGACCCTGCAGCACTCCCTCAGTACTGACCCTCCGACAGTGCAGCACTCTCTCAGTTCTGACCCTCTGACAGTGCAGCACTCCCTCAGTACTGACCCTCCGACATTGCAGCACTCCCCCAGTTCTGACCCTCCGACAGTGCAGCTCTCCCTCAGTTCTGACCCTCCGACAGTGCAGCTCTCCCTCAGTACTGACCCTCCGACAGTTCAGCTCTCCCTCAGTACTGACACTCCGACAATGCAGCACTCCCTCAGTCCTGACACTCCGACAGTGCAACGCTCCCTCAGTACTGACCCTCCGACAGTGCAGCACTCCCTCAGTACTGACCCTCCGACAGTGCAGCGCTCCCTCAGTACTGACCCTCCGACAGTGGAGCACTCCCTCAGTACTGACCCTCCGACAGTGCAGCACTCCCTCAGTACTGACACTCCGACAATGCAGCACTCCCTCAGTCCTGACACTCCGACAATGCAGCGCTCCCTCATTACTGACCCTCCAACAGTGCAGCACTCCCTCAGTACTGACACTCCGACAATGCAGCACTCCCTCAGTCCTGACACTCCGACAATGCAGCGCTCCCTCATTACTGACCCTCCAACAGTGCAGCACTCCCTCAGTTCTGACCCTCCGACAGTGCAGCTCTCCCTCAGTGCTGACCCTCTGACAGTGCAGCACTCCCTCAGTCCTGCTCCTCCGACCCTGCAGCACTCCCTCAGTATTGACCCTCTGACAGTGCAGCAGTCCCTCAGTACTGACCCTCCGACAGTGCAGCACTCCCTCAGTACTGACCCTCCGACAGTGCAGCACTCCCTCAGTTCTAACCCTCCGAACCTGCAGCACTCCCTCAGTACTGCTCCTCCGACCCTGCAGCACTCCCCCAGTACTGACCCTCTGACAGTGCAGCACTCCCTCAGTTCTGACCCTCCAACAGTGCAGCACTCCCTCAGTACTGACCCTCCGACAGTGCAGCACTCCCTCAGTACTGACCCTCCGACAGTGCAGCACTCCCTCAGTTCTGACCCTCCAACAGTGCAGCACTCCCTCAGTACTGACCCTCCGACAGTGCAGCACTCCCTCAGTTCTGACCCTCCGAACCTGCAGCACTCCCTCAGTACTGACCCTCCGACAGTGCAGCACTCCCTCAGTTCTGACCCTCCGACAGTGCAGCTCTCCCTCAGTACTGACCCTCCGACAGTGCAGCTCTCCCTCAGTACTGACCCTCCGACAGTGCAGCACTCCCGCAGTACTGCTCCTCCGACCCTGCAGCACTCCCTCAGTACTGACCCTCCGACAGTGCAGCACTCCCTCAGTTCTGACCCTCTGACAGTGCAGCACTCCCTCAGTACTGACCCTCCGACAGTGCAGCACTCCCTCAGTTCTGACCCTCCGACAGTGCAGCACTCCCTCAGTACTGACCCTCCGACAGTGCAGCTCTCCCTCAGTCCTGACCCTCCGACAGTTCAGCTCTCCCTCAGTACTGACACTCCGACAATGCAGCACTCCCTCAGTCCTGACACTCCGACAATGCAGCACTCCCTCAGTACTGACCCTCCGACAGTGCAGCGCTCCCTCAGTCCTGCCCCTCGAACAGTGCAAAGCTCCCTCAGTGCTGACCCTCCGACATTGCAGCGCACCCTCAGTACTGATCCTCTGACAGTGCAGCGCTCCCTCAGTCCTGACCCTCCGAAAGTGCAACGCTCCCTCAGTACTGACCCTCCGACAGTGCAGCACTCCCTCAGTACTGACCCTCCGACAGTGCAGCGCTCCCTCAGTACTGACCCTCCGACAGTGGAGCACTCCCTCAGTACTGACCCTCCGACAGTGCAGCACTCCCTCAGTACTGACACTCCGACAATGCAGCACTCCCTCAGTCCTGACACTCCGACAATGCAGCGCTCCCTCATTACTGACCCTCCAACAGTGCAGCACTCCCTCAGTACTGACACTCCGACAATGCAGCACTCCCTCAGTCCTGACACTCCGACAATGCAGCGCTCCCTCATTACTGACCCTCCAACAGTGCAGCACTCCCTCAGTTCTGACACTCCGACAATGCAGCTCTCCCTCAGTACTGACCCTCCGACAGTGCAGCTCTCCCTCAGTGCTGACCCTCCGATAGTGCAGCACTCCCTCAGTCCTGCTCCTCCGACCCTGCAGCACTCCCTCAGTATTGACCCTCTGACAGTGCAGCACTCCCTCAGTTCTGACCCTGTGACAGTGCAGCTCTCCCTCAGTTCTGACACTCCGACAATGCAGCACGCCCTCAGTACTGACCCTCCAACAGTGCAGCGCTCCCTCAGTACTGACCCTACGACCGTGCAGCGCTCCCTCAGTACTGACCCTCTGACAGTGCAGCAGTCACTCAGTACTGACCCTCCGACAGTGCAGCACTCCCTCAGTACTGACCCTCCAACAGTGCAGCGCTCCCTCAGTACTGACCCTCCGACAATGCAGCGCTCCCTCAGTACTGACCCTCCAACAGTGCAGCGCTCCCTCAGTCCTGCCCCTCCAACAGTGCAACGCTCCCTCAGTCCTGTTCCGCTGACAGTGCAGCGCTCCCTCAGTACTGACCCTCCGACATTGCAGCACTCCCTCAGTACTTACCCTCCGACATTGCAGCACTCCCTCAGTACTGATCCTCTGACAGTGCACCACTCCCTCAGTACTGACCCTCCAACAGTGCAGCGCTCCCTCAGTACTGACCCTCCGACAATGCAGCACTCCCTCAGTACTGACCCTCCGACAGTGCAGCGCTCCCTCAGTCCTGCCCCTCGGACAGTGCAACGCTCCCTCAGTACTAAGCCTCCGACAGTGTAGCACTCCCTCAGTACTGACCCTCCGACAGTGCAGCACTTCCTCAGTACTGCTCCTCCGACCCTGCAGCACTCCCTCAGTACTGACCCTCCGACAGTGCAGCACTCCCTCAGTTCTGACCCTCCGAACCTGCAGCACTCCCTCAGTACTGACCCTCCGACAGTGCAGCACTCCCTCAGTACTGACCCTCCGACAGTGCAGCTCTCCCTCAGTACTGACCCTCCGACAGTGCAGCACTCCCGCAGTACTGCTCCTCCGACCCTGCAGCACTCCCTCAGTACTGACCCTCCGACAGTGCAGCACTCTCTCAGTTCTGACCCTCTGACAGTGCAGCACTCCCTCAGTACTGACCCTCCGACATTGCAGCACTCCCCCAGTTCTGACCCTCCGACAGTGCAGCTCTCCCTCAGTTCTGACCCTCCGACAGTGCAGCTCTCCCTCAGTACTGACCCTCCGACAGTTCAGCTCTCCCTCAGTACTGACACTCCGACAATGCAGCACTCCCTCAGTCCTGACACTCCGACAGTGCAACGCTCCCTCAGTACTGACCCTCCGACAGTGCAGCACTCCCTCAGTACTGACCCTCCGACAGTGCAGCGCTCCCTCAGTACTGACCCTCCGACAGTGGAGCACTCCCTCAGTACTGACCCTCCGACAGTGCAGCACTCCCTCAGTACTGACACTCCGACAATGCAGCACTCCCTCAGTCCTGACACTCCGACAATGCAGCGCTCCCTCATTACTGACCCTCCAACAGTGCAGCACTCCCTCAGTACTGACACTCCGAGAATGCAGCACTCCCTCAGTCCTGACACTCCGACAATGCAGCGCTCCCTCATTACTGACCCTCCAACAGTGCAGCACTCCCTCAGTTCTGACCCTCCGACAGTGCAGCTCTCCCTCAGTGCTGACCCTCTGACAGTGCAGCACTCCCTCAGTCCTGCTCCTCCGACCCTGCAGCACTCCCTCAGTATTGACCCTCTGACAGTGCAGCACTCCCTCTGTTCTGACCCTGTGACAGTGCAGCTCTCCCTCAGTTCTGACACTCCGACAATGCAGCACGCCCTCAGTACTGACCCTCCAACAGTGCAGCGCTCCCTCAGTACTGACCCTACGACCGTGCAGCGCTCCCTCAGTACTGACCCTCTGACAGTGCAGCAGTCCCTCAGTACTGACCCTCCGACAGTGCAGCACTCCCTCAGTACTGACCCTCCAACAGTGCAGCGCTCCCTCAGTACTGACCCTCCGACAATGCAGCACTCCCTCAGTACTGACCCTCCAAAAGTGCAGCGCTCCCTCAGTACTGACCCTCCGACAGTGCAGCTCTCCCTCAGTACTGACCCTCCGACAGTTCAGCTCTCCCTCAGTAATGACACTCCGACAATGCAGCACTCCCTCAGTCCTGACACTCCGACAGTGCAACGCTCCCTCAGGACTGACCCTCCGACAGTGCAGCACTCCCTCAGTACTGACCCTCCGACAGTGCAGCGCTCCCTCAGTACTGACCCTCCGACAGTGGAGCACTCGCTCAGTACTGACCCTCCGACAGTGCAGCACTCCCTCAGTACTGACACTCCGACAATGCAGCACTCCCTCAGTCCTGACACTCCGACAATGCAGCGCTCCCTCATTACTGACCCTCCAACAGTGCAGCACTCCCTCAGTACTGACACTCCGACAATGCAGCGCTCCCTCATTACTGACCCTCCAACAGTGCAGCACTCCCTCAGTACTGACCCTCCGACAGTGCAGCTCTCCCTCAGTGCTGACCCTCTGACAGTGCAGCACTCCCTCAGTCCTGCTCCTCCGACCCTGCAGCACTCCCTCAGTATTGACCCTCTGACAGTGCAGCACTCCCTCAGTTCTGACCCTGTGACAGTGCAGCTCTCCCTCAGTTCTGACACTCCGACAATGCAGCACGCCCTCAGTACTGACCCTCCAACAGTGCAGCGCTCCCTCAGTACTGACCCTACGACCGTGCAGCGCTCCCTCAGTACTGACCCTCTGACAGTGCAGCAGTCCCTCAGTACTGACCCTCCGACAGTGCAGCTCTCCCTCAGTACTGACCCTCCGACAGTGCAGCACTCCCGCAGTACTGCTCCTCCGACCCTGCAGCACTCCCTCAGTACTGACCCTCCGACAGTGCAGCACTCCCTCAGTTCTGACCCTCTGACAGTGCAGCACTCCCTCAGTACTGACCCTCCGACAGTGCAGCACTCCCCCAGTTCTGACCCTCCGACAGTGCAGCTCTCCCTCAGTACTGACCCTCCGACAGTGCAGCTCTCCCTCAGTACTGACCCTCCGACAGTTCAGCTCTCCCTCAGTACTGACACTCCGACAATGCAGCACTCCCTCAGTCCTGACACTCCGACAATGCAGCGCTCCCTCATTACTGACCCTCCAACAGTGCAGCACTCCCTCAGTTCTGACCCTCCGACAGTGCAGCTCTCCCTCAGTGCTGACCCTCTGACAGTGCAGCACTCCCTCAGTCCTGCTCCTCCGACCCTGCAGCACTCCCTCAGTATTGACCCTCTGACAGTGCAGCAGTCCCTCAGTACTGACCCTCCGACAGTGCAGCATTCCCTCAGTACTGACCCTCCAACAGTGCAGCGCTCCCTCAGTACTGACCCTCCGACAATGCAGCGCTCCCTCAGTACTGACCCTCCAACAGTGCAGCGCTCCCTCAGTCCTGCCCCTCCAACAGTGCAACGCTCCCTCAGTCCTGTTCCGCTGACAGTACAGCGCTCCCTCAGTACTGACCCTCCGACATTGCAGCACTCCCTCAGTACTGACCCTCCGACAGTGCAGCACTCCCTCAGTACTGACCCTCCAACAGTGCAGCGCTCCCTCAGTACTGACCCTCCGACAATGCAGCACTCCCTCAGTACTGACCCTCCGACAGTGCAGCGCTCCCTCAGTCCTGCCCCTCCAACAGTGCAACGCTCCCTCAGTACTGAGCCTCCGACAGTGTAGCTCTCCCTCAGTACTGACCCTCCGACAGTGCAGCACTTCCTCAGTACTGCTCCTCCGACCCTGCAGCACTCCCTCAGTACTGACCCTCCGATAGTGCAGCACTCCCTCAGTTCTGACCCACCGACAGTGCAGCTCTCCCTCAGTACTGACCCTCCGACAGTGCAGCACTCCCTCAGTACTGCTCCTCCGACCCTGCAGCACTCCCCCAGTACTGACCCTCTGACAGTGCAGCACTCCCTCAGTTCTGACCCTCTGACAGTGCAGCACTCCCTCAGTACTGACCCTCCGACAGTGCAGCACTCCCTCAGTTCTGACCCTCCGACAGTGCAGCACTCCCTCAGTTCTGACCCTCCGACAGTGCAGCTCTCCCTCAGTACTGACCCTCCGACAGTGCAGCACTCTCGCAGTACTGCTCCTCCGACCCTGCAGCACTCCCTCAGTACTGACCCTCCGACAGTGCAGCACTCCCTCAGTTCTGACCCTCTGACAGTGCAGCACTCCCTCAGTACTGACCCTCCGACAGTGCAGCACTCCCTCAGTACTGACCCTCCGACAGTGCAGCACTCCCTCAGTTCTGACCCTCCGACAGTGCAGCTCTCCCTCAGTACTGACCCTCCGACAGAGCAGCTCTCCCTCAGTACTGACCCTCCGACAGTTCAGCTCTCCCTCAGTACTGACACTCCGACAATGCAGCACTCCCTCAGTCCTGACACTCTGACAGTGCAACGCTCCCTCAGTACTGACCCTCCGACAGTGCAGCACTCCCTCAGTACTGACCCTCCGACAGTGCAGCGCTCCCTCAGTACTGACCCTCCGACAGTGGAGCACTCCCTCAGTACTGACCCTCCGACAGTGCAGCACTCCCTCAGTACTGACACTCCGACAATGCAGCACTCCCTCAGTCCTGACACTCCGACAATGCAGCGCTCCCTCATTACTGACCCTCCAACAGTGCAGCACTCCCTCAGTTCTGACCCTCCGACAGTGCAGCTCTCCCTCAGTGCTGACCCTCTGACAGTGCAGCACTCCCTCAGTCCTGCTCCTCCGACCCTGCAGCACTCCCTCAGTCCTGCTCCTCCGACCCTGCAGCACTCCCTCAGTACTGACCCTCCGACAGTGCAGCACTCCCTCAGTACTGACCCTCCAACAGTGCAGCGCTCCCTCAGTACTGACCCTCCGACAATGCAGCGCTCCCTCAGTACTGACCCTCCAACAGTGCAGCGCTCCCTCAGTCCTGCCCCTCCAACAGTGCAACGCTCCCTCAGTCCTGTTCCGCTGACAGTGCAGCGCTCCCTCAGTACTGACCCTCCGACATTGCAGCACTCCCTCAGTACTGACCCTCCGACAATGCAGCACTCCCTCAGTACTGACCCTCCGACAGTGCAGCGCTCCCTCAGTCCTGCCCCTCCAACAGTGCAACGCTCCCTCAGTACTGAGCCTCCGACAGTGTAGCTCTCCCTCAGTACTGACCCTCCGACAGTGCAGCACTTCCTCAGTACTGCTCCTCCGACCCTGCAGCACTCCCTCAGTACTGACCCTCCGATAGTGCAGCACTCCCTCAGTTCTGACCCACCGACAGTGCAGCTCTCCCTCAGTACTGACCCTCCGACAGTGCAGCACTCCCTCAGTACTGCTCCTCCGACCCTGCAGCACTCCCCCAGTACTGACCCTCTGACAGTGCAGCACTCCCTCAGTTCTGACCCTCTGACAGTGCAGCACTCCCTCAGTACTGACCCTCCGACAGTGCAGCACTCCCTCAGTTCTGACCCTCCGACAGTGCAGCACTCCCTCAGTTCTGACCCTCCGACAGTGCAGCTCTCCCTCAGTACTGACCCTCCGACAGTGCAGCACTCCCGCAGTACTGCTCCTCCGACCCTGCAGCACTCCCTCAGTACTGACCCTCCGACAGTGCAGCACTCCCTCAGTTCTGACCCTCTGACAGTGCAGCACTCCCTCAGTCCTGACCCTCCGACAGTGCAGCACTCCCTCAGTTCTGACCCTCCGACAGTGCAGCTCTCCCTCAGTACTGACCCTCCGACAGTGCAGCTCTCCCTCAGTACTGACCCTCCGACAGTTCAGCTCTCCCTCAGTACTGACACTCCGACAATGCAGCACTCCCTCAGTCCTGACACTCCGACAATGCAGCACTCCCTCAGTACTGACCCTCCGACAGTGCAGCGCTCCCTCAGTCCTGCCCCTCGAACAGTGCAACGCTCCCTCAGTGCTGACCCTCCGACATTGCAGCGCACCCTCAGTACTGATCCTCTGACAGTGCAGCGCTCCCTCAGTCCTGACCCTCCGACAGTGCAACGCTCCCTCAGTACTGACCCTCCGACAGTGCAGCACTCCCCCAGTTCTGACCCTCCGACAGTGCAGCTCTCCCTCAGTACTGACCCTCCGACAGTGCAGCTCTCCCTCAGTACTGACCCTCCGACAGTTCAGCTCTCCCTCAGTACTGACACTCCGACAATGCAGCACTCCCTCAGTCCTGACACTCTGACAGTGCAACGCTCCCTCAGTACTGACCCTCCGACAGTGCAGCACTCCCTCAGTACTGACCCTCCGACAGTGCAGCGCTCCCTCAGTACTGACCCTCCGACAGTGGAGCACTCCCTCAGTACTGACCCTCCGACAGTGCAGCACTCCCTCAGTACTGACACTCCGACAATGCAGCACTCCCTCAGTCCTGACACTCCGACAATGCAGCGCTCCCTCATTACTGACCCTCCAACAGTGCAGCACTCCCTCAGTTCTGACCCTCCGACAGTGCAGCTCTCCCTCAGTGCTGACCCTCTGACAGTGCAGCACTCCCTCAGTCCTGCTCCTCCGACCCTGCAGCACTCCCTCAGTATTGACCCTCTGACAGTGCAGCAGTCCCTCAGTACTGACCCTCCGACAGTGCAGCACTCCCTCAGTACTGACCCTCCAACAGTGCAGCGCTCCCTCAGTACTGACCCTCCGACAATGCAGCGCTCCCTCAGTACTGACCCTCCAACAGTGCAGCGCTCCCTCAGTCCTGCCCCTCCAACAGTGCAACGCTCCCTCAGTCCTGTTCCGCTGACAGTGCAGCGCTCCCTAAGTACTGACCCTCCGACATTGCAGCACTCCCTCAGTACTGACCCTCCGACATTGCAGCACTCCCTCAGTACTGATCCTCTGACAGTGCAGCACTCCCTCAGTACTGACCCTCCAACAGTGCAGCGCTCCCTCAGTACTGACCCTCCGACAATGCAGCACTCCCTCAGTACTGACCCTCCGACAGTGCAGCGCTCCCTCAGTCCTGCCCCTCCAACAGTGCAACGCTCCCTCAGTACTGAGCCTCCGACAGTGTAGCTCTCCCTCAGTACTGACCCTCCGACAGTGCAGCACTTCCTCAGTACTGCTCCTCCGACCCTGCAGCACTCCCTCAGTACTGACCCTCCGATAGTGCAGCACTCCCTCAGTTCTGACCCACCGACAGTGCAGCTCTCCCTCAGTACTGACCCTCCGACAGTGCAGCACTCCCTCAGTACTGCTCCTCCGACCCTGCAGCACTCCCCCAGTACTGACCCTCTGACAGTGCAGCACTCCCTCAGTTCTGACCCTCTGACAGTGCAGCACTCCCTCAGTACTGACCCTCCGACAGTGCAGCACTCCCTCAGTTCTGACCCTCCGACAGTGCAGCACTCCCTCAGTTCTGACCCTCCGACAGTGCAGCTCTCCCTCAGTACTGACCCTCCGACAGTGCAGCACTCCCGCAGTACTGCTCCTCCGACCCTGCAGCACTCCCTCAGTACTGACCCTCCGACAGTGCAGCACTCCCTCAGTTCTGACCCTCTGACAGTGCAGCACTCCCTCAGTACTGACCCTCCGACAGTGCAGCACTCCCTCAGTACTGACCCTCCGACAGTGCAGCACTCCCTCAGTTCTGACCCTCCGACAGTGCAGCTCTCCCTCAGTACTGACCCTCCGACAGAGCAGCTCTCCCTCAGTACTGACCCTCCGACAGTTCAGCTCTCCCTCAGTACTGACACTCCGACAATGCAGCACTCCCTCAGTCCTGACACTCTGACAGTGCAACGCTCCCTCAGTACTGACCCTCCGACAGTGCAGCACTCCCTCAGTACTGACCCTCCGACAGTGCAGCGCTCCCTCAGTACTGACCCTCCGACAGTGGAGCACTCCCTCAGTACTGACCCTCCGACAGTGCAGCACTCCCTCAGTACTGACACTCCGACAATGCAGCACTCCCTCAGTCCTGACACTCCGACAATGCAGCGCTCCCTCATTACTGACCCTCCAACAGTGCAGCACTCCCTCAGTTCTGACCCTCCGACAGTGCAGCTCTCCCTCAGTGCTGACCCTCTGACAGTGCAGCACTCCCTCAGTCCTGCTCCTCCGACCCTGCAGCACTCCCTCAGTATTGACCCTCTGACAGTGCAGCAGTCCCTCAGTACTGACCCTCCGACAGTGCAGCACTCCCTCAGTACTGACCCTCCAACAGTGCAGCGCTCCCTCAGTACTGACCCTCCGACAATGCAGCGCTCCCTCAGTACTGACCCTCCAACAGTGCAGCGCTCCCTCAGTCCTGCCCCTCCAACAGTGCAACGCTCCCTCAGTCCTGTTCCGCTGACAGTGCAGCGCTCCCTCAGTACTGACCCTCCGACATTGCAGCACTCCCTCAGTACTGACCCTCCGACAATGCAGCACTCCCTCAGTACTGACCCTCCGACAGTGCAGCGCTCCCTCAGTCCTGCCCCTCCAACAGTGCAACGCTCCCTCAGTACTGAGCCTCCGACAGTGTAGCTCTCCCTCAGTACTGACCCTCCGACAGTGCAGCACTTCCTCAGTACTGCTCCTCCGACCCTGCAGCACTCCCTCAGTACTGACCCTCCGATAGTGCAGCACTCCCTCAGTTCTGACCCACCGACAGTGCAGCTCTCCCTCAGTACTGACCCTCCGACAGTGCAGCACTCCCTCAGTACTGCTCCTCCGACCCTGCAGCACTCCCCCAGTACTGACCCTCTGACAGTGCAGCACTCCCTCAGTTCTGACCCTGTGACAGTGCAGCACTCCCTCAGTACTGACCCTCCGACAGTGCAGCACTCCCTCAGTTCTGACCCTCCGACAGTGCAGCACTCCCTCAGTTCTGACCCTCCGACAGTGCAGCTCTCCCTCAGTACTGACCCTCCGACAGTGCAGCACTCCCGCAGTACTGCTCCTCCGACCCTGCAGCACTCCCTCAGTACTGACCCTCCGACAGTGCAGCACTCCCTCAGTTCTGACCCTCTGACAGTGCAGCACTCCCTCAGTCCTGACCCTCCGACAGTGCAGCACTCCCTCAGTTCTGACCCTCCGACAGTGCAGCTCTCCCTCAGTACTGACCCTCCGACAGTGCAGCTCTCCCTCAGTACTGACCCTCCGACAGTTCAGCTCTCCCTCAGTACTGACACTCCGACAATGCAGCACTCCCTCAGTCCTGACACTCCGACAATGCAGCACTCCCTCAGTACTGACCCTCCGACAGTGCAGCGCTCCCTCAGTCCTGCCCCTCGAACAGTGCAACGCTCCCTCAGTGCTGACCCTCCGACATTGCAGCGCACCCTCAGTACTGATCCTCTGACAGTGCAGCGCTCCCTCAGTCCTGACCCTCCGACAGTGCAACGCTCCCTCAGTACTGACCCTCCGACAGTGCAGCACTCCCTCAGTACTGACCCTCCGACAGTGCAGCGCTCCCTCAGTACTGACCCTCCGACATTGCAGCACTCCCTCAGTACTGACCCTCCGACATTGCAGCACTCCCTCAGTACTGATCCTCTGACAGTGCAGCACTCCCTCAGTACTGACCCTCCAACAGTGCAGCGCTCCCTCAGTACTGACCCTCCGACAATGCAGCACTCCCTCAGTACTGACCCTCCGACAGTGCAGCGCTCCCTCAGTCCTGCCCCTCCAACAGTGCAACGCTCCCTCAGTACTGAGCCTCCGACAGTGTAGCTCTCCCTCAGTACTGACCCTCCGACAGTGCAGCACTTCCTCAGTACTGCTCCTCCGACCCTGCAGCACTCCCTCAGTACTGACCCTCCGACAGTGCAGCACTCCCTCAGTTCTGACCCTCCGAACCTGCAGCACTCCCTCAGTACTGACCCTCCGATAGTGCAGCACTCCCTCAGTTCTGACCCTCCGACAGTGCAGCTCTCCCTCAGTACTGACCCTCCGACAGTGCAGCACTCCCGCAGTACTGCTCCTCCGACCCTGCAGCACTCCCTCAGTACTGACCCTCCGACAGTGCAGCACTCCCTCAGTTCTGACCCTCTGACAGTGCAGCACTCCCTCAGTACTGACCCTCCGACAGTGCAGCACTCCCTCAGTTCTGACCCTCCGACAATGCAGCTCTCCCTCAGTACTGACCCTCCGACAGTGCAGCTCTCCCTCAGTACTGACCCTCCGACAGTTCAGCTCTCCCTCAGTCCTGACACTCCGACAATGCAGCACTCCCTCAGTACTGACCCTCCGACAGTGCAGCGCTCCGTCAGTCCTGCCCCTCGAACAGTGCAACGCTCCCTCAGTGCTGACCCTCCGACATTGCAGCGCACCCTCAGTACTGATCCTCTGACAGTGCAGCGCTCCCTCAGTCCTGACCCTCCGACAATGCAGCGCTCCCTCATTACTGACCCTCCAACAGTGCAGCACTCCCTCAGTTCTGACCCTCCGACAGTGCAGCTCTCCCTCAGTGCTGACCCTCTGACAGTGCAGCACTCCCTCAGTCCTGCTCCTCCGACCCTGCAGCACTCCCTCAGTATTGACCCTCTGACAGTGCAGCAGTCCCTCAGTACTGACCCTCCGACAGTGCAGCACTCCCTCAGTACTGACCCTCCAACAGTGCAGTGCTCCCTCAGTACTGACCCTCCGACAATGCAGCGCTCCCTCAGTACTGACCCTCCAACAGTGCAGCGCTCCCTCAGTCCTGCCCCTCCAACAGTGCAACGCTCCCTCAGTCCTGTTCCGCTGACAGTGCAGCGCTCCCTCAGTACTGACCCTCCGACATTGCAGCACTCCCTCAGTACTGACCCTCCGACATTGCAGCACTCCCTCAGTACTGATCCTCTGACAGTGCAGCACTCCCTCAGTACTGACCCTCCAACAGTGCAGCGCTCCCTCAGTACTGACCCTCCGACAATGCAGCACTCCCTCAGTACTGACCCTCCGACAGTGCAGTGCTCCCTCAGTCCTGCCCCTCCAACAGTGCAACGCTCCCTCAGTACTGAGCCTCCGACAGTGTAGCTCTCCCTCAGTACTGACCCTCCGACAGTGCAGCACTTCCTCAGTACTGCTCCTCCGACCCTGCAGCACTCCCTCAGTACTGACCCTCCGACAGTGCAGCACTCCCTCAGTTCTGACCCTCCGAACCTGCAGCACTCCCTCAGTACTGACCCTCCGATAGTGCAGCACTCCCTCAGTTCTGACCCTCCGACAGTGCAGCTCTCCCTCAGTACTGACCCTCCGACAGTGCAGCACTCCCGCAGTACTGCTCCTCCGACCCTGCAGCACTCCCTCAGTACTGACCCTCCGACAGTGCAGCACTCCCTCAGTTCTGACCCTCTGACAGTGCAGCACTCCCTCAGTACTGACCCTCCGACAGTGCAGCACTCCCTCAGTTCTGACCCTCCGACAGTGCAGCTCTCCCTCAGTACTGACCCTCCGACAGTGCAGCTCTCCCTCAGTACTGACCCTCCGACAGTTCAGCTCTCCCTCAGTACTGACACTCCGACAATGCAGCACTCCCTCAGTCCTGACACTCCGACAATGCAGCACTCCCTCAGTACTGACCCTCCGACAGTGCAGCGCTCCCTCAGTCCTGCCCCTCGAACAGTGCAACGCTCCCTCAGTGCTGACCCTCCGACATTGCAGCGCACCCTCAGTACTGATCCTCTGACAGTGCAGCGCTCCCTCAGTCCTGACCCTCCGACAGTGCAACGCTCCCTCAGTACTGACCCTCCGACAGTGCAGCACTCCCTCAGTACTGACCCTCCGACAGTGCAGCGCTCCCTCAGTACTGACCCTCCGACAGTGGAGCACTCCCTCAGTACTGACCCTCCGACAGTGCAGCACTCCCTCAGTACTGACACTCCGACAATGCAGCACTCCCTCAGTCCTGACACTCCGACAATGCAGCGCTCCCTCATTACTGACCCTCCAACAGTGCAGCGCTCCCTCAGTACTTACCCTCCGACAATGCAGCACTCCCTCAGTACTGACCCTCCAACAGTGCAGCGCTCCCTCAGTACTGACCCTCCGACAATGCAGCACTCCCTCAGTACTGACCCTCCAACAGTGCAGCGCTCCCTCAGTCCTGCCCCTCCAACAGTGCAACGCTCCCTCAGTCCTGTTCCGCTGACAGTGCAGCGCTCCCTCAGTACTGACCCTCCGACATTGCAGCACTCCCTCAGTACTGACCCTCCGACAATGCAGCACTCCCTCAGTACTGACCCTCCGACAGTGCAGCGCTCCCTCAGTCCTGCCCCTCCAACAGTGCAACGCTCCCTCAGTACTGAGCCTCCGACAGTGTAGCTCTCCCTCAGTACTGACCCTCCGACAGTGCAGCACTTCCTCAGTACTGCTCCTCCGACCCTGCAGCACTCCCTCAGTACTGACCCTCCGACAGTGCAGCACTCCCTCAGTTCTGACCCTCCGAACCTGCAGCACTCCATCAGTACTGACCCTCCGACAGTGCAGCACTCCCTCAGTTCTGACCCTCCGACAGTGCAGCTCTCCCTCAGTACTGACCCTCCGACAGTGCAGCGCTCCCTCAGTACTGCTCCTCCGACCCTGCAGCACTCCCCCAGTACTGACCCTCTGACAGTGCAGCACTCCCTCAGTTCTGACCCTCTGACAGTGCAGCACTCCCTCAGTACTGACCCTCCGACAGTGCAGCACTCCCTCAGTTCTGACCCTCCGACAGTGCAGCTCTCCCTCAGTACTGACCCTCTGACAGTGCAGCACTCCCGCAGTACTGCTCCTCCGACCCTGCAGCACTCCCTCAGTACTGACCCTCCGACAGTGCAGCACTCCCTCAGTTCTGACCCTCTGACAGTGCAGCACTCCCTCAGTACTGACCCTCCGACAGTGCAGCACTCCCTCAGTTCTGACCCTCCGACAGTGCAGCTCTCCCTCAGTACTGACCCTCCGACAGTGCAGCTCTCCCTCAGTACTGACCCTCCGACAGTTCAGCTCTGCCTCAGTACTGACACTCCGACAATGCAGCACTCCCTCAGTCCTGACACTCCGACAATGCAGCACTCCCTCAGTACTGACCCTCCGACAGTGCAGCGCTCCGTCAGTCCTGCCCCTCGAACAGTGCAACGCTCCCTCAGTGCTGACCCTCCGACATTGCAGCGCACCCTCAGTACTGATCCTCTGACAGTGCAGCGCTCCCTCAGTCCTGACCCTCCGACAATGCAGCGCTCCCTCATTACTGACCCTCCAACAGTGCAGCACTCCCTCAGTTCTGACCCTCCGACAGTGCAGCTCTCCCTCAGTGCTGACCCTCTGACAGTGCAGCACTCCCTCAGTCCTGCTCCTCCGACCCTGCAGCACTCCCTCAGTATTGACCCTCTGACAGTGCAGCAGTCCCTCAGTACTGACCCTCCGACAGTGCAGCACTCCCTCAGTACTGACCCTCCAACAGTGCAGTGCTCCCTCAGTACTGACCCTCCGACAATGCAGCGCTCCCTCAGTACTGACCCTCCAACAGTGCAGCGCTCCCTCAGTCCTGCCCCTCCAACAGTGCAACGCTCCCTCAGTCCTGTTCCGCTGACAGTGCAGCGCTCCCTCAGTACTGACCCTCCGACATTGCAGCACTCCCTCAGTACTGACCCTCCGACATTGCAGCACTCCCTCAGTACTGATCCTCTGACAGTGCAGCACTCCCTCAGTGCTGACCCTCCAACAGTGCAGCGCTCCCTCAGTACTGACCCTCCGACAATGCAGCACTCCCTCAGTACTGACCCTCCGACAGTGCAGCGCTCCCTCAGTCCTGCCCCTCCTACAGTGCAACGCTCCCTCAGTACTGAGCCTCCGACAGTGTAGCTCTCCCTCAGTACTGACCCTCCGACAGTGCAGCACTTCCTCAGTACTGCTCCTCCGACCCTGCAGCACTCCCTCAGTACTGACCCTCCGACAGTGCAGCACTCCCTCAGTTCTGACCCTCCGAACCTGCAGCACTCCCTCAGTACTGACCCTCCGATAGTGCAGCACTCCCTCAGTTCTGACCCTCCGACAGTGCAGCTCTCCCTCAGTACTGACCCTCCGACAGTGCAGCACTCCCTCAGTACTGCTCCTCCGACCCTGCAGCACTCCCCCAGTACTGACCCTCTGACAGTGCAGCACTCCCTCAGTTCTGACCCTCTGACAGTGCAGCACTCCCTCAGTACTGACCCTCCGACAGTGCAGCACTCCCTCAGTTCTGACCCTCCGACAGTGCAGCACTCCCTCAGTTCTGACCCTCCGACAGTGCAGCTCTCCCTCAGTACTGACCCTCCGACAGTGCAGCACTCCCGCAGTACTGCTCCTCCGACCCTGCAGCACTCCCTCAGTACTGACCCTCCGACAGTGCAGCACTCCCTCAGTTCTGACCCTCTGACAGTGCAGCACTCCCTCAGTACTGACCCTCCGACAGTGCAGCACTCCCTCAGTTCTGACCCTCCGACAGTGCAGCTCTCCCTCAGTACTGACCCTCCGACAGTGCAGCTCTCCCTCAGTACTGACCCTCCGACAGTTCAGCTCTCCCTCAGTACTGACACTCCGACAATGCAGCACTCCCTCAGTCCTGACACTCCGACAATGCAGCACTCCCTCAGTACTGACCCTCCGACAGTGCAGCGCTCCCTCAGTCCTGCCCCTCGAACAGTGCAACGCTCCCTCAGTGCTGACCCTCCGACATTGCAGCGCACCCTCAGTACTGATCCTCTGACAGTGCAGCGCTCCCTCAGTCCTGACCCTCCGACAGTGCAACGCTCCCTCAGTACTGACCCTCCGACAGTGCAGCACTCCCTCAGTACTGACCCTCCGACAGTGCAGCGCTCCCTCAGTACTGACCCTCCGACAGTGGAGCACTCCCTCAGTACTGACCCTCCGACAGTGCAGCACTCCCTCAGTACTGACACTCCGACAATGCAGCACTCCCTCAGTCCTGACACTCCGACAATGCAGCGCTCCCTCATTACTGACCCTCCAACAGTGCAGCGCTCCCTCAGTACTTACCCTCCGACAATGCAGCACTCCCTCAGTACTGACCCTCCAACAGTGCAGCGCTCCCTCAGTACTGACCCTCCGACAATGCAGCACTCCCTCAGTACTGACCCTCCAACAGTGCAGCGCTCCCTCAGTCCTGCCCCTCCAACAGTGCAACGCTCCCTCAGTCCTGTTCCGCTGACAGTGCAGCGCTCCCTCAGTACTGACCCTCCGACATTGCAGCACTCCCTCAGTACTGACCCTCCGACAATGCAGCACTCCCTCAGTACTGACCCTCCGACAGTGCAGCGCTCCCTCAGTCCTGCCCCTCCAACAGTGCAACGCTCCCTCAGTACTGAGCCTCCGACAGTGTAGCTCTCCCTCAGTACTGACCCTCCGACAGTGCAGCACTTCCTCAGTACTGCTCCTCCGACCCTGCAGCACTCCCTCAGTACTGACCCTCCGACAGTGCAGCACTCCCTCAGTTCTGACCCTCCGAACCTGCAGCACTCCGTCAGTACTGACCCTCCGACAGTGCAGCACTCCCTCAGTTCTGACCCTCCGACAGTGCAGCTCTCCCTCAGTACTGACCCTCCGACAGTGCAGCACTCCCTCAGTACTGCTCCTCCGACCCTGCAGCACTCCCCCAGTACTGACCCTCTGACAGTGCAGCACTCCCTCAGTTCTGACCCTCTGACAGTGCAGCACTCCCTCAGTACTGACCCTCCGACAGTGCAGCACTCCCTCAGTACTGACCCTCCGACAGTGCAGCACTCCCTCAGTTCTGACCCTCCGACAGTGCAGCTCTCCCTCAGTACTGACCCTCTGACAGTGCAGCACTCCCGCAGTACTGCTCCTCCGACCCTGCAGCACTCCCTCAGTACTGACCCTCCGACAGTGCAGCACTCCCTCAGTTCTGACCCTCTGACAGTGCAGCACTCCCTCAGTACTGACCCTCCGACAGTGCAGCACTCCCTCAGTTCTGACCCTCCGACAGTGCAGCTCTCCCTCAGTACTGACCCTCCGACAGTGCAGCTCTCCCTCAGTACTGACCCTCCGACAGTTCAGCTCTGCCTCAGTACTGACACTCCGACAATGCAGCACTCCCTCAGTCCTGACACTCCGACAATGCAGCACTCCCTCAGTACTGACCCTCCGACAGTGCAGCGCTCCGTCAGTCCTGCCCCTCGAACAGTGCAACGCTCCCTCAGTGCTGACCCTCCGACATTGCAGCGCACCCTCAGTACTGATCCTCTGACAGTGCAGCGCTCCCTCAGTCCTGACCCTCCGACAGTGCAACGCTCCCTCAGTACTGACCCTCCGACAGTGCAGCACTCCCTCAGTACTGACCCTCCGACAGTGCAGCGCTCCCTCAGTACTGACCCTCCGACAGTGGAGCACTCCCTCAGTACTGACCCTCCGACAGTGCAGCACTCCCTCAGTACTGACACTCCGACAATGCAGCACTCCCTCAGTCCTGACACTCCGACAATGCAGCGCTCCCTCATTACTGACCCTCCAACAGTGCAGCGCTCCCTCAGTACTTACCCTCCGACAATGCAGCACTCCCTCAGTACTGACCCTCCGACAGTGCAGCGCTCCCTCAGTCCTGCCCCTCGAACAGTGCAACGCTCCCTCAGTGCTGACCCTCCGACAGTGCTGCATTCCTTCAGTACTGACCCTCCGACAGTGCAACGCTCCCTCAGTACTGACCCTCGACAGTGCAGCGCACCCTCAGTACTGCTCCTCTGACAGTGCAGTTCTCCCTCAGTTCTGACCCTCCGACAGTGCAGCGCACCCTCAGTACTGATCCTCTGACAGTGCAGCACTCCCTCAGTCCTGACCCTCCGACAGTGCAACGCTCCCTCAGTACTGACCCTCCGACAGTGCAGCACTCCCTCAGTACTGACCCTCCGACAGTGCAGCGCTCCCTCACTACTGACCCTCCAATAGTGCAGCGCTCCCTCAGTACTGACCCTCCGACAGTGCAGCGCTCCCTCAGTACTGACACTCCGACAGTGCAGCACTCCCTCAGTACTGACCCTCCAATAGTGCAGCGCTCCCTCAGTACTGACCCTCCGACAGTGCAGCGCTCCCTCAGTACTGACACTCCGACAGTGCAGTACTCCCTCAGTGCTGACCCTCCAATAGTGCAGTGCTCCCTCAGTACTGACCCTCCGACAGTGCAGCACTCCCTCAGTACTGACCCTCCGTACTGACCCTCCGACATTGCAGCGCTCCCTCAGTACTGACCCTCCGACATTGCAGCGCTCCCTCAGTACTGACCCTCCGACAGTGCAGCGCTCCCTCAGTACTGACCCTCCGACATTGCAGCGCTCCCTCAGTACTGACACTCCGACAGTGCAGTACTCCCTCAGTGCTGACCCTCCAATAGTGCAGTGCTCCCTCAGTACTGACCCTCCGACAGTGCAGCACTCCCTCAGTACTGACCCTCCGTACTGACCCTCCGACATTGCAGCGCTCCCTCAGTACTGACCCTCCGACATTGCAGCGCTCCCTCAGTACTGACCCTCCGACATTGCAGCGCTCCCTCAGTACTGCACCGGGAGCCTTAGACTGAATTATGGGCTCATGTCTCTGGAGGGGATCTTGAACCCACGACCTTCTGACTCAAAGTGAGAGTACGTAAGGGTGGCTTTTAACCCACAGCACGTTTTGTGTACAGGGTAGTTTAACAGCCAGGCTTCATATACAGGCCGCAGGTCAGCTGACCAATCGAAACGGGCGGTGTCGGGCAGCTGGTCGGTGGGCAGGGAGAGTCTGCCTGGCAGCGCTAGTGGGGAAGGCTTGTTGGCTCGCTGGTAAGTGGCCGCGGGTGGGGGGTGTTGTTCAGCAGGTTCTCGTTGGTGGGAGCCTGTGAGAGCAAAGGTCTGAGTTTGCCTTGGGGACCTGGAGGAGCAGTCCTGCTCTTTCTGGCCTCATTATAACAATAACTTGCATTTATACAGCAACTTTAACGTAGTAAAACGTCCCAACTTCACAGGAGCGATTATCAAACAAAATTTGACACCGAGCCACATAATGAGATATTAGGTCAGGTGACTAAACGCTTGGTCAAAGAGGTAGGTTTTAAGGAGCGTCTTAAAGGAGGAGAGAGGTAGAGAGGCGGAGAGGTTTAGGGAGGGAATTCCAGCGCTTAGGGCCTAGACAGCTGAAGGCACGGCCGTCAATGGTGGAGCGATTAAAATCGGGGATGCGCAAGAGGCCCGAATTGGAGGAGTGCAGAGATCTCGGAGGGTTGTAGGGCTGGAGGAGGTTACAGAGATAGGGAGGGGAGAGGCCATGGAGGGATTTGAAAACAAGGATGAGAAATTTAAAATTGAGGAGTTGCCAGACCAGGAGCCAATGTTGGTCAGTGAGCACAGGAGGTGATGGGAGAACGGGACTTGGTGCGAGGTAGGATACGGGCAGCAGAGTTCTGGATGAGCTCGATTTTACGGAGGGTGGAAAGTGAGAGACCGGCCAGGAAACCATTGGAATAGTGGAGTCTGGAGGTAACAAAGACGTGGATGATGGTTTCAGCAGGAGATGAGCTGAGGCAGGGGCAGAGACGGGCGATGTTACGGAGATGAAAGTAGGCGGTCTTGGTGATGGAGAGGATGTGGGGTTGGAAGCTCAGCTCAGGAAAGTATTGTACTTACCCTTTGGAGGGCCTCCACTGCCCAGGTGTCATCGGCTGGGGTGGGTGGCGGTGGGCGGGTGGCGGTCACACTCAGGACTGGGTCCAAATGCCATGACACCTGGGGGTTCACATGCACAAATCTTTGAAGATGGCAGGACAAGTTGAGAAGGCTGTTAAAAAGGTATACAAGATCATGGGATTTATAAACAGAGGCATAGAGTACAAAAGCAAGGAAGTTATGTTGAACCTTTAGAAAAAACTGGTTCAGCCACAACTGGAATATTGTGTTCAGTTCTGGGCACCGCACTTTAGGAAGGATGGGAAGGACTTGGAGAGGGTGGGGAGGAGATTGACTCGAATGATTCCAGGGATGTGGGAGTTCAGTTATGTGGGGAGAATGGAGAAGCTGGGATTGTTCTCTTTAGAGCAGAGAAGGTTCAGGGGAGATTTAATAGAGGTGTTCAAAATCATGAGGGGTTCTGATAGAGTAAATAAGGAGAAACTGTTACCAATGGAGGGATGGTCAGTCACCAGAGGACACAGATTTAAGGTAATTGGCAAAAGAACCAGAGGGGAGATGAGGAGAATTTTTTTACTCAGTAAGTTGTTGTGATCTGGAATGCACTGCCTGAAAGGGCGGTGGAGGCAGATTCAATAGTAACTTTCAAAAGGGAATTGGATAAATACTTGAAGGGGAAAATTTTGCAGGGCTATGGGGAAAGAGGGATTAATTGGATCGCTCTTTCAAAGAGCCGGCACAGGCACAATGGGCTGAATGGCCTCCTTCTGTACTGTATCATTCAATGAAAAAGAATAAGGAAGAAAAACATTTTCTTTCATTGAGAGCGAAATCCAGGCCCAGGAGTTTTGGAGGTCAGCGGGCTGGAAGATCAAAGCGGCCTTTTTGTAGGCGAGCCTGCTTGAACCAGCGGCTCCCTTAGACAGAAGGCAGCTTGTCAAGGAGCCTCTCTCCCCCAGCCCCCGCGCCCCCGCCCCCCCACCACTGTCAATCAGCCGCCAACACTGCCCAGATCTGACTGCTGTACTCCCACAGCTGAATTGAAATTGTGTGCCAGGCTGATTGCACAAAGGCTGCTTTGTTGGGATTCGACAGGTGAAACGGTATCTCCTGGCTAAAGTTTCCTTCGTACGCTGGGTATAAAGATTGATATGGGAATATCGAGCTGTCTGACTGAAGTCAGTGAATCCCCTTCTTCTGCTGCCAGGCAGCCTATCGGTATTTATGAAGCAAACGGCTTTGATCTTCTGACCACAGGTTGAGAGAGAGAGAGAGACCACCCCTTTAAAAACACTGACAGCGTACCACACATGCCACTGCTCTGGACCCACAGGCTCACGTCTGACCAACACGTGGACGATAAAAAACTTGCCTACATCACACGCACAGCACAGATTAGATTGACTCGTTCAGATGAAAAGCCTTCTCCAATTAAAACGGCTTCAAAAGATCGCGGGGAGCAGGTTGCATTTTTAAGATGGCGCAGAGCTCAAGATAGTTAGAGCAACTGCAAATGCCTCTAACAGCCTCAATCAGTAAAGTGGTTCTTAGAATTACATAGAACAGCACAGAAACAGGCAATTCGGCCCATCTGGTCTATGCTGGTGTTTATGCTCCACACGAGCCCTTCTCCCTCCCCATTTATCTCACCCTATCACCGTATCCTTCTATTCCTTTCTCCCTCATGTGTTGATCCTCTTAAATACATCTATGATATTCGCCTCAACTACTCCTTGTGGTAGTGAGTTCTACATTCTCACCACTCTCTGGGTAAAGACGTTTCTCCTGAATTCCCTAGTGTGGATTTATTGGTGACTGTCTTATATTTATGGCCCCTAGTTCTGGTCTCGCCCACAAGTGGAAATATTTTCTCTACATCTACCCTATCAAACCCTTTCATAATCTTAAAGACCTCTATCAGGTCAACCCTCAGTCTTCTCTTTTCTAGAAAAAGAAAGCCCCAACTTGGTCAGCCTTTCCTGATAGTAACCTTTCCGTTCTGGTATCATCCTTGTAAATCTTTTTTGTACTACACCAAATGTATCTGAAAAAGATGATAAGCTACCACCAATTAATTTTAAGACGTTTTATATCTATCTTTGTAACATAGTAATGTTTGGGGCATGAGAACGCCTTTGGTCCATCTAGGTTGCCCTTCATAGGAATCGGTAGATGTTAAAAGACCAAGGTGTCAGCCCTGGCTCAGTGGGTGTCACTCTCTCCTCCGAGTCAGAAGGTTGTGGGTTCAAGCCCCCACTCCAGAGAGTTGAGCACATAATCTAGGCTGACACTCCCAGTGCAGTACTGAGAGAGTGCTGCACTGTCAGAAGTACCGTCTTTCAGATGGGACGTTAAATCGAGGCCTCGGCTGGCCACAAAAGATTCCACAGCACTATTTCGATGATGAGCAGGGGAGTTCTCCCAGGTGTCCTGGGCCAATATTTATCCCTCAACCAACATCACTAAAAAAAAACAGATTATCTGGTCATTATCTCATTGCTGATTGTGGGATCTTGCTGTGTGCAAATTGGCAGCCGTGTTTCCTGCATTACAGCAGTGACTACAATTCCAAAGTAACTCATTGGCTGTAAAGTGCTTTGGAACGTCCTGAGGTTATGAAAGCCTGGATTTTGTGCTCAAGTCTCTGGAGTGGATCTTGAACCCAAATAAATCAACACAGAAGGGGTATTTTGAGAGGAAATATTTATTTGAAGCTTTGAAGTCAGACAGATTAAAAAGGCCAAAACAAGCTTCTTGAAGGAGGTTAGCCTTGTACAGAGACTGATGCTCAGGAGATTGAACTGATGGCGAAGCTGTTCTCTGAGAAAAGGCACAACGGACCGTGACTGACTTAAATGAATGAAATGTCATCTCCGCTTAGGATGAGCGAATTGATTTCTATGGGTCAACGTCAGGCGGACTGGCTGAGAACTTCCTCCAGCCCCATCCCCTCTCCTGCCCACTCCAGCCCTGGAAAATTAACATCAGCAGCCAGTGACCTCAACACCAAGCCTGTCCAAGGGACGGGGAGATGACTGGGAGCAAATTGGAATTTCTGCCAGAGCCCAGTGTGGCTGAAAGAATCTTGTTCTTCAAGAGGTTTGGAGACTTAAGCAGCAGCTCATGTGAAAAGCTCCTCGAATGCCTCGGCTCTGTTGCCGCCAATGAATTCAATGTCATGTGAAGCAGATACTTTGGAGGCTGTCCACTGAATTGACGGTAAACATTCCCCCCACGGCCTGTTGCCTTCCCTCTCTGCCCGTTCACCCATCACCCCCTGTGCTCGCTGACCTACATTGGCTCCCGGTCCGGCAATGTCTCCAATTCAAAATTCTCATCCTTATGTTCAAATCCCTCCATATCCTCGCCCCTCTCTATCTCTGTAACCTCCTCCAGCCCCTACAACCCTCCGAGATCTCTGTGCCCCTTCAATTCTGGCCTCTTGCGCATCCCCGATTTCAATCGCTCCACCATTGGCGGCCGTGCCTTCAGCTGTCCAGGCCCAAAGCTCTGGAATTCTCTCCCTAAACCTCTCTACCTCTCTCTCCTCCTTTAAGACATTCGTTAAAACTTATCTCTTTGACCAAGCTTTTGGTCACCTGCCCTAATATCTCCTTATGTGGCTCGATGTCAAATTTTGTTTGATAATCGCTCCTGTGAAGCACCTTGGGATGTTTTGCTACAATAAAGTGCTGTGTAAATCCAAATTGTTGTTGTTGTTCAAGCTATTGGTGTTGATCTTCTGCTGCATTAACATGTCTTTAATTCCCTTGTCATTTTAACATGGGTTGCTAACCTAGGATACTAACCTGGGATATTAATCTACGTTACTAACTTGGGATACGAACCAGAGACACAAACCTGGAAT
This sequence comes from Heptranchias perlo, assembly GCF_035084215.1. Classification (NCBI taxonomy): domain Eukaryota; kingdom Metazoa; phylum Chordata; class Chondrichthyes; order Hexanchiformes; family Hexanchidae; genus Heptranchias; species Heptranchias perlo. The sequence goes on from NC_090329.1 coordinate 22,982,270, forward strand.
ACTAACCTGGGCTACAAACCTTAAATGCTAACCAGGACTACTAACCTAGGTTGCTGAACTGAGATACTAACCTGGGATATTAAGCTGGGTTACTGACTTAGGATACTCACCTGCATTACTAACTTGGGATACCAATCATAGAAACATAGAAACTAGGAGCAAGAGTAGCCCATTCAGCCCTTTGGGCCTGCTCCACCATTCAAAATGATCATGGCTGATCGTCTAACTCAGTACCCTGTTCCTGCTTTTTCCCCATATCCCTTGATTCCTTTTGCATTAAGAAATATATCTATCTCCTTCTTGAATACATCTAATGACTTGGCCTCCACTGCCTTCTGTGGTAGAGAATTCCACAAGTTCACCACCCTCTGATTGAAGAAATTTCTCCTCATCTCGGTTCTAAATGGCATACCCCGTATCCTGAGACTGTGACCCCTCGTTCTGGAATGCCCAGCCATCGGGAACATCCTCCCTGCATCCAGTCTGTCTAGTCCTGTTAGAATTTTATATGTTTCGATGAGATCACCTCACATTCTTCTAAACTCAAGTGAATATAGGCCTAGTCGACCCAATCTCTCCTCATACGTCAGTCCTACCATCCCAGGAATCAGTCTGGTAAACCTTCGTTGCACTCCCTCCATGGCAAGGACATCCTTCCTCAGATAAGGAGACCAAAACTGCACACAATACTCCAGATGTGGTCTCACCAAAGCCCTGTATAACTGCAGTAAGACATCCCTGTTCCTGTACTCGAATCCTCTTGCAATGAAGGCCAACATACCATTCGCCTTCCTAACTGCTTGCTGCACCTGAATGTTCGCTTTCAGCGACTGGTGTACAAGGACACCCAGGTCTCGTTGCACCTCCCCTTTTCCCAATCTATCATCATTCAGATAATAATCTGCCTTTCTGTTTTTACGACCAAAGTGGATAACCTCACATTTATCCACGTTATACTGCATCTGCCATGTTCTTGCCCACTCACCCAACTTGTCTAAATCACATTGGAGCCTCTTTGCATCCTCCTCACAGCTCACATTCCACCACAGCTTTGTGTCGTCTGCAAACTAGGAAATGTTACATTTAGTTCCCTCATCCAAATCGTTGATATATATTGTGAATAGCTAGGGCCCAAGCACTGATCCCTGCGGTACCCCATTAGTCATTACCTGCCACCTGGAAAAAGACCCGTTTATTCCTACTCTCTGTTTCCTGTCTGTCAACCAATTCTCAATCCATGCCAGTATATTCCTCCCAATCCCATGTGCTTTAATTTTGCACACTAACCTCTTGTGTGGGACCTTATCAAAAGCCTTCTGAAAATCCAAATACACCACATCCACTGGTTCTCCCTATCTATTCTACTAGTTACATCCTCAAAAAACTCTAGTAGATTTGTTAAGCATGATTTCCCTTTCATAAACCCATGCTGACTTTGTCCAATCCCGTTAATGCCCTCCAAGTGTTCTGTTATCACATCTTTTATAATAAACTCTAGCATTTTCCCCACCACTGATGTTAGGCTAACTGGTCTGTAACTCCCTGTTTTTTCTCTCCCTCCTTTTTTAAATAGTGGGGTTACATTTGCCACCCTCCAATCTGTAGGAACTGTTCCAGAGTCTATAGAATTTTGGAAGATGATCACCAATGCATCCACTATTTCCAGGGCCACTTCCTTTAGTACTCTGGGATGTAGATTATCAGGCCCTGGGGATTTGTCAGCCTTTAGCCCCATTAATTTCCCTAGCACTATTTTTTTTACTAATACTGATTTCCTTCAGTTCCTCCCTCTCACTAGACCCTTGGTTCCCTAACATTTCTGGGAGGTTATTTGTATCCTCCTTTGTGAAGACAGAACCAAAGTATGTGTTTAATAGTTCTGCCATTTCTTTGTTCCCCATTATAATTTCCCCCATTTCTGACTGTAAGGGACCTACATTTGTCTTCACTAATCTTTTTCTCTTGACATATTTATAGAAGCTTTTACAGTCAGTTTTTATGTTCCCTGCTAGTTTACTCTCATACTCTATTTTTCCCCTCTTAATCAATCTCTTTGTCCTCCTTTGCTGAATTCTGAACTGCTCCCAATCCTCAGGCTTGCTGCTTTTTCTGGCAATTTTATATGCCTCCTCTTTGGATCTAATACAATCCCTAATTTCTTTTGTAAGCCACGGTTGAGCCACCTTTCCTGTTTTATTTTTGCGCCAGACAGGAATGAATAATTGTTGTAATTCCTGCACACGTTCTTTAAATATTAGCCATTGCCTATCCACCGTCATCCCTTTTAGTAAAGTTCCCCAATCTATCATAGCCCACTCGCACCTCATACTTTCGTAATTTCCTTTATTTAGATTCAGTTCTAGTTACTAACCTGGGTTACGAGCTACAGGTACTAACCTGGGATAGTAGCCTGCTTTACTAAACTTGGATACTAATCTCAGATACCAACCCAGATTACTAACCTGAGTTACTAGGAAGACTAAAGATATAGAGATTAAAATGAGACCGAAAATGGAGGCTTATGACGAGTGTGAGGTTCATAATACAGTAAAGAACCAGGCTGAATATAGAAAGGGAATCTAAAAAAGGGAATAAGAGGGGCAAAGAGAGAGTATAAGAATAGATTAGCGGCTAACATAAAAGGGAACCTAAATGTCTTTTATAAACATAGAAATAGTAAAAGGGTTGTTGAAGGAAGGGTGGGACCGATTAGGGACAGAAAAGGAGATCTTCTTGTGGAGGCATCGGGTCTGGCTGAGGTAATAATGAATAGTTTACATCAGTCTTCACTAGAGAAGAGGATGCTGCCATTGTAGCAGTAAAGGAGGAGGTAGTAGTGATATTGGGAAGGATAAAAATAGATAAAGACGTGGTATTTAAAAGATTGGCAGCACTCAAAGTAGAAAAAGTCACCTGGTCCAGATGGGATGCATCCTAGGTTACTGGGGGAAGTAAGGGTGGAAATTGTGGAGACTCTGGCCATAATCTTCCAATCCTCCTTCGATAGGGGGACAGTGCCGGAGGACTGGAGGATTGCAAATGTTACACCCCTGTTCAAAAAAGGTGAGAAGGATAAACCTGACAATTACAGGCCAATCAGCCTAACGTCAGTGGCGGTGAAACTATTAGGGACAATAATCCGGGACAAAATTAATTGACACTTGGAAAAGTATGGGCTAATAAATGAAAGTCAGCACGGATTTGTTAAAGGAAAATTTGATTGAATTCTTTAATTAAGTAACAGAGAGGGTTGATGAGGGTAGTGTGGTTGATGTTGTGTATATGGACTTTCAACAGGCATTTAATGAAGTACCACATAATAGACTTGTTAACAAAATTAAAGCCGATGGGATTAAAGGGGCAGTGGCAGCATGGATACAAAATTGGCTAAGGGACAGAAAGCAGAGAGTAGTGGTGAACGGTTGTTTTTCAGACTGGAGGGAAGTATACAGTGGTGTTCCCCGGGGGTCAGTATTAGGACCATTGCTCTTTTTGATATGTATTAATGACCTGGACTTGGGAATAGAGGGTATAATTTCAAAGTTTGCAGATGACACAGAACTCGGAAATGTAGTAAACAATGTGGAGGATAGTAACAGACTTCAGGAGGACATAGACAGACTGGTGAAATGGGTAGACACATGGCAGATGAAATTTAACGCAGAGAAGTGTGAAGGAAGGACGAATGAGGAGAGGCAATATAAATTAAATGGTACAATTTTAAAGGGGGTATAGGTACAGAGAGACCTGAGGGTATATGTATACAAAGCTTTGAAAGTGGCAGGATAATTTGAGAAGGCTGTTAAAAAAGCACACAGGATCCTGGGCTTTCTTAATAGAGGCATGGAGTACAAAAACAAGGAAGTTATGCTAAGTAAAAACAGAAAATGTTAGAGAGGCTCTGCAAGTCAGGCAGCGTCTGTGGAGAAAGAAACAGTGTTAACGTTTCAGGTTGAAGACATTTTGTCAGAACTGGAAGCTGTTAAAGAGTTAAAGTTTTTAAGCAAGTTCAAAGCCTAGGGAAGGGGTGGGGGGAGGGAGGGGAGGGAAAGAACAAAAGGGAGGGTCTGTGATAGGGTAGAGGGCAGGAGTGATTAAATGACAAAAGGGATGATGGTGCAGGGCAAGGGTGGTGGTAATGGGACAAGTTACGAAATTAAAAGATGGGTCTAGAGTAGCTGTAAATGGCAACAGCAGAACCAGTACCAGCACCTGCTGTCCGAGAAAATGGGAGCAGTGGTTATGATCTGAAGTTGTTGAAATCAGTGCTGAGGTTATGCTAAACCTTTATAAATCACTGGTTAGGCCTCAGCTGGAGTATTGTGTGCAATTATGGGCATCACACTTTAGGAAGGAAGTCAAGGCCTTGGAGAGGGTGCAGAGGAGATTTACTAGAATGATACCAGGGATGAGGGACTTCAGTTATGTGGAGAGACTGGAGAAGCTGGGATTGTTCTCCTTAGAGCAGAGAAGGTTAAGCGGAGATTTGATAGAGGTGCTCAAAATCATGAAGGGTTTTGATTGAGTAAATAAGGAGAAACTGTTTCCAGTGGCAGAAGGGTCAGTAACCAGAGGACACAGATTTAAGGCAATTGGCAAAAGAGCCAGACGGGAGATGAGGGAATATTTTTTTATGCAGTGAGTTGTCTGGGATGCACTGCCTGAAAGGGTGGTGGAAGCAGATTCAATAGTAACTTTCAAAAGGGAATTGGATAAATACTTGAAGGGGAAAAAATGTGGGGCTATGAGGAAAGAGCAGAGGAATAGAACTAATTGGATAGCTCTTTCAAAGAGCCGGCACAGGCACGATGGGCTGAATGGCCTCCTCCTGTGCTGTACCTACTATGATACTATGATTAACCTGAAATACTAACCCAGAATACTAACCTGGGAAACTCATTTCTTACACTAACCCAGACTACCAACCTAGGATATTAGCCCAGGTTACTAAACTTGGATATTAAGTTAAAATACTAACCTGGGACACTAATCTCACATATTAATCTGGATTACTAACCTGGGTTATGAACGTGGGTTACTAATGTGAGATACTAAACTGGGTTACTAAACTGGAATACTAACCCAGAATATTAATCTGGGTTACTAACCTGAGATACTAACTTGGAATACTAACCAGGATTACTAACCTGGATTACTAACCTGAGATACTAACCTGGAATACTAACCAGGATTACTAACCTGGATTACTAACCTGAGATACTAACCTGGATTGCTAACCTAGATTACTAACCCAGAATACTAACCTGGAATACTAACCTGAGATACTAATCTGGAATACTAACCTGGGTTACTAACCTGGATTGCTAACCTGGATTACTAACCTGATATACTAACCTGGAATACTAACTGGGATTGCTAACCTGAGATACTAACCTGGAATACTAACCTGGAATATTAACCAGGATTACTAACCTGAAATACTATCCTGGGATACTAACCTCTGTTACAATCCTCTGTTCGTAACCTGGGATCTTCACTAAAATAATGAACAGGGAAATTTCATATGACCACAGCAACAGGTTAATTTCTCATACGGTGCAACTTCAACCTCATTGTGCAATAAATATCTGTGTTACTGGACTAACTTACCACATCGTGCCTGCTGTGCGAGGTGTAATGCATGAGCATTTAGGATTAAAACCCCCATACTTTTTCCCAAAATGTTCATTTTATCAAAGGTCAAAACCTCAATCAAAAAAATGAGAATGGGTAACCCAAGAAACCGGGATCTCTTTGGACTGTGTTAATTGGATATTACTCCTGAGGAATTGCAGTAGTTCCCTGTAAGAAAGAACTTGCATTTATATAGTGCCTTTCACGACCTCAAGACGTCCCAAACGCTTCACAGCCAATGAAGTCACAGGCTAAAACTACCAATCATCTTTATTTACGAAATATATGATTACAGAGAAGCAAACGGCATACAGTGAAATAATCAATAATACAATTGGTTAACTTACTTATTACTTATAGTCAAGCTACTGTCTTGAAAATAAGAACATGTCCAAATTCATATAGAGTCTTTTTCAGAATGTTTTAAACGAGTCTTTGGAGATCATGGGTAAGTGCTTCGACTCCACAGAGTCCTGTCTCACTGCCACTTGGTGGAAACGGATTGAAGCAAAGGAATGGCAAATTGATGAGGCAGGGAAAAACTTCACTTGTTTTGTCATTCATCTCTGGGCCTTAAAGACCAAATATAATGCAGAAGATCAAAGCAGTTCTTTCCCACTGGGCAGAATAATACATTATTAATCAACTTTAGTTTTCAGGCAGACGCAGTATCAATTTCTGACTTGCAAACTTTGTATGGATCACAATACTTTCCAACACGTGAACTGCATATCAAATAGATTAGCCTTGAGAACAACTCTTAGTTACACTGTTATGTAAGTGCGAGCTTCACGTCTCACCCACTTTGGATCCAAAAAAGACAAATCGGAATATTTTCTAAATGGTGAGAGATGTGGAGGAACAAAGAGATTTAGGTGTCCAGGTACACAAATCACTAAAAGCTAGTAGACAGGTACAAAAAGCAATCAGAAAGGCTAATGGAATGCTGGCCTTTATCTTAAGGGGGCTAGATTGCAAAGGGAAGTTATGCTTCAGTTGTACAGAGCCTTGGTCAGACCCTATCTGGAGACTGCATTCAGTTCTGGGCACCGCATCTCAGGAAGGATATATCGGTCTTGGTGGGGGTGCAGTGCAGATTCACCAGAATGATACCGGGGCTAAAAGGAGTTAAATTATGATGACAGATTGCATAGACTAGGATTGTATTCTCACGAGTTTATATGGTTGAGGGGTGATCTAATATAAGAAATCGATAAAGCAGATAAAGAGAAACTACTTCTTCCGGTGGGGGAGTCCAGAACAAGGGGGCATAACCTTAAAATTAGAGCTAGGCCGTTCAGGAGTGAAATCACACAAAGGGGAGTGGAAATCTGGAACTCTCTCCCCCAAAAAGCTGTGCATGCTGGGGGCCAATTGAAATTTTTGAGTCTGAGATAAATAGATTTTTGTTGGGTAAGGGTCTCAAGGGATATGAAGCAAAGGCAGATAAATGGAGTTGAGGTGCAGATCAGCCATGATCTGATTGAACGGCGGAGCAGGCTCGAGGGGCTGAATGGCCTCCTCCTGTTACCATGCACAACTGATTGTGTTTTGGCCACATGCCATTACCCTGGGATTGATTATCATTCCTACCATTGATGGAATCACTTCTAGAAGCAAGGACTTGGGCCAAAGTGGCAGGAAGCTGCTCTCCAACACTGAACTTCCAGCTCTGCTGCGGTGTTTCTGGAACATCTACAAGTATAGGTTTAATTTAGGATTGATTCATCAGTGAAGGAACAAAGCTAAGACCAGACCTTTCCAAATCTCCAGGCCCACAACAACAACGTCCATTGATATAGCGCCTTCAACATTGTAAAATGTCCCAAGGCGCTTCACAGGAGCGATTATCAAACAAAATTTGACACCGAGCCACACAAGGAGATATTGGGACAGGTGATCAAAAGCTTGGTCAAAGAGGTAGGTTTTAAGGAGTGACTTGAAAAATGAGAGAGAGGTAGAGAGGTGGAGAGGGTTAGGGAGGGAATTCCAGAGCTTAGGACCTAGGCAGCTGAAGGCACGGCCGCCAATGGTGGGACTATGAAAAATGGGGGTGCACAAGGGGCCAGAATTGGAGCAGCACAGAGATTTCTGAGGGTTGTAGGGCTGGAGGAGGTTACAGAGATAGAGAGGGGCGAGGCCATGGAGGGATTTGAAAACAAGGATGCACTGCCTCTCAATTTATTATTTAATTCATGAGTTAGAGAAAATCTTATACCAGCAGAAAACCCAGGATGAATGTACAAAACTCTATCAGTCTCAGTCTTGAAAGCTCCAATGCACCCCCAGCATCCACAGACCTTTGGGGCAGAGAAATCTAGGTTGATACTACCCTTTATGTGAAAACGTGCTTTCTGATTTCACTCCTAAATGGCTTAGCTCCACTTTTAAAATGATGACTCCCTTGCTCTTGATTCCCCAAATAGAAGAAACATATTCTCTGCATCTACGCTATCGAATCCCTTTAACATTTTAAAAACATCGATCAGATCAACCCTCAATCTGCTATACTCAAGCCTCAATCTCTACTCAACTCTCAATCTTCTGTCCTCAAGTCACAATCTTCAATACTCAGGCCTCAATCTTTTATATTCAAGCCTCAAACAATCATACTCAGGCCTAAATCTTCTCTACTCACATCTCAATCTTCGATACTCAAGCCTCAGTCTTCTAAATTTAAGTGTCAAATTCCATACTCAGGTTTCAATCTATACTCAATTCTCAAACTTCTACACTCAAATTTCAAGCTTCTATACTTAAGCCTCAAACCTTTATACTCATGGCTCAATCTTCTAAACTGCAGTCTGAATCTTCTATTCTCAAGTCCCAATCATCTATACGCAGGTCTCAATCCTCCATACCCATATCTCAAACTTCAATACTCAGGAATCAATCCTCTATACCAAAGCCTCAATCTTCTAAACTCAGACCTCAATCTTCTAAACACAATTCTCAATCTTCTATACTCAGGTCCCAATCTTTGATACTCAATTCTCAATCTTCTATATTCAATTCTCAATCTTCGATACTCAATTCTCAATCTTCTATACTCAGGTCCCAATCTTCGATACGCAATTCTCAATCTTCTGTATTCAATTCTCAATCTTCGATACTCAATTCTCAATCTTCTATACTCAGGTCCCAATCTTTGATACGCAATTCTCAATCTTCTATATTCAATTCTCAATCTTCGATACTCAATTCTCAATCTTCTATACTCAGGTCTCAATCTTCTATATTCAATTCTCAATCTTCTATGCTCAGGTCTCAATCTTCTATATTCAATTCTCAATCTTCTATACTCAATTCTCAATCTTCTATACTCATGTCTCAATCTTCTATATTCAATTCTCAATCTTCGATACTCAATTCTCAATCTTCTATACTCAATTCTCAATCTTCTATACTCAAGCCTCAATCTTCTATACTCAATTCTCAATCTTCTATAATCAGGTCTCAATCTTCTATATTCAATTCTCAATCTTCGATACTCAATTCTCAATCTTCTATATTCAAGTCTCAATCTTCTATACTCTTGTCTCAATCTTCTATATTCAATTCTCAATCTTCTATACTCAAGCCTCAATCTTCTATACTCCAGTCTCAATCTTCTATACTCAAGCCTCAATCTGCTATACTCAAGCCTCAATCTTCTCTACTCACATCTCAATCTTCGATACTCAAGCCTCAGTCTTCTAAATTTAAGTGTCAAATTCCATACTCAGGTTTCAATCTATACTCAATTCTCAAACTTCTACACTCAAGTTTCAAGCTTCTATACTTAAGCCTCAAACCTTTATACTCATGGCTCAATCTTCTAAACTGCAGTCTGAATCTTCTATTCTCAAGTCAGAAATCATCTATACGCAGGTCTCAATCCTCCATACCCATATCTCAAACTTCAATACTCAGGAATCAATCCTCTATACCAAAGCCTCAATCTTCTAAACTCAGACCTCAATCTTCTAAACACAATTCTCAATCTTCTATACTCAGGTCCCAATCTTTGATACTCAATTCTCAATCTTCTATATTCAATTCTCAATCTTCGATACTCAATTCTCAATCTTCTATACTCAGGTCCCAATCTTTGATACGCAATTCTCAATCTTCTGTATTCAATTCTCAATCTTCGATACTCAATTCTCAATCTTCTATACTCAGGTCTCAATCTTTGATACGCAATTCTCAATCTTCTATATTCAATTCTCAATCTTCTATACTCCAGTCCCAATCTTCTATACTCAGGTCCCAATCTTTGATACGCAATTCTCAATCTTCTATATTCAATTCTCAATCTTCGATACTCAATTCTCAATCTTCTATACTCAGGTCTCAATCTTCTATATTCAATTCTCAAACTTCTATACTCAAGCCTCAATCTTCTATACTCAATTCTCAATCTTCTATACTCATGTCTCAATCTTCTATATTCAATTCTCAATCTTCGATACTCAATTCTCAATCTTCTATACTCAATTCTCAATCTTCTATACTCAAGCCTCAATCTTCTATACTCAATTCTCAATCTTCTATAATCAGGTCTCAATCTTCTATATTCAATTCTCAATCTTCGATACTCAATTCTCAATCTTCTATATTCAAGTCTCAATCTTCTATACTCTTGTCTCAATCTTCTATATTCAATTCTCAATCTTCTATACTCAAGCCTCAATCTTCTATAATCCAGTCTCAATCTTCTATACTCAGGTCTCAATCTTCTATACTCAAGCCTCAATCTTCTATACTCCAGTCTCAATCTTCTATACTCAAGCCTCAATCGGCTATACTCAAGCCTCAATCCTCTATACTCCAGTCTCAATCTTCTATACTCAAGCCTCAATCTTCTATACTCCAGTCTCAATCTTCTATAATCAGGTCTCAATCCTCTATACTCAAGTCTCAATCTTCTATACTCAAGCCTCAATCTTCTATACTCAAGCCTCAATCTTCTATACTCCAGTCTCAATCTTCTATGCTCAAGCCTCAATCTTCTATACTCAAGCCTCAATCTGCTATACTCAAGCCTCAATCTTCTATACTCCAGTCTCAATCTTCTATGCTCAAGCCTCAATCTTCTATACTCAGGTCTCAATCTTCTATACTCAAGTCTCAATCTTCTATACACAAGCCTCAATCTTCGATACTCAAGCCTCAATCATCTATAATCAGGTCTCAATCTTTCATGCTCAAGCCTCAATTTTCTATACTCAACTCTCAATCTTCTATACTCAATTCTTAATCTTCTATTCTCAAGCCTCAATCTTCAATACTTAAGCCTCAATCTGTTATACTCTGGTCTCAACCTTCTAAGCTCGAGTCTTAATATTCTATACTCAAGTCTCAATCTGCTAAACTCAACTTTCAATCTTCTAATCTCAAGTCTTGATCTTCTAATCTCAAGTCTCAACCTTCAATACTCAAGCCTCAAACTCCTAAACTCATGTCTTTATCCTCCATACTCAGGTTTCAATCTATGCTCAAGCCTGAATCTTCAATACACTGGTCTCAATGTTCTATGCACTGGTCTCAATTTTCAATACTCAAGTTTCAAACTTCTAACCAAGGTCTCAATCTTCTATACTCAAGTCTCAATCTAGTATACTAAAGTTTAAATCTTGTATACTCATGTTCCAATCGTCTAATCTCAAGTCTCAATCTTCAAAACTCAAGCCTCAAAATGTTATACTCAAGTTTCATTCTTCTATAATCAGGTCTCAATCTTCTACACTCAAACCTCAATCGTCTATACTCAAGCCTCAATCTTCGATACTTTGCTCTCAATCTACACCGAAGCCACAAACTTCTATACTCAGGTCAAAATCTTCGATAGTCAGATCGATCTATAGCAGATCGAGAGCGGGAGGCGATAAAGACCGAGGCTAGAGCGAGAGGGAGAGGTGATCAAGCCCGAGACTAGAGTGAGAGAGGGAGGTGACAAAGCCCGAGAGTAGAGTGAGAGCGAGAAGTGAACAAGCCCGAGAGTAGAGCGAGAGAGGGAGGTGATAAAGCCCGAGAGTAGAGTGAGAGAGGGAGGTGATAAAGCCCGAGAGTGGAGCGAGGGAGGGAGGTGATAAAGCCCGAGAGTAGAGTGAGAGAGGGAGGTGATAAAGCCCGAGAGTGGAGCGAGGGAGGGAGGTGATAAAGCCCGAGAGTGGAGCGAGAGGGGGAGGTGATAAAGCCCGAGAGTAGAGCGAGGGAGGGAGGTGATAAAGCCCGAGAGTGGAGCGAGGGAGGGAGGTGATAAAGCCCGAGAGTGGAGCGAGAGGGGGAGGTGATAAAGCCCGAGAGTAGAGCGAGGGAGGGAGGTGATAAAGCCCGAGAGTGGAGCGAGGGAGGGAGGTGATAAAGCCCGAGAGTGGAGCGAGAGAGGGAGGTGATAAAGCCTGAGAGTGGAGCGAGGGAGGGAGGTGATAAAGCCCGAGAGTGGAGCGAGGGAGGGAGGTGATAAAGCCCGAGAGTGGAGCGAGGGAGGGAGGTGATAAAGCCCGAGAGTGGAGCGAGGGAGGGAGGTGATAAAGCCCGAGAGTGGAGCGAGGGAGGGAGGTGATAAAGCCCGAGAGTGGAGCGAGAGAGGGAGGTGATAAAGCTCGAGAGTAGAGTGAGGGTGGAGTGAGGGTGAAGGAGAGTGGAGGAGGGAGGAGGAGAGTGAGGGCGGTGTGAGGTCGAGTGGTGATAAAGCCCGAGGGTGGAGGAGGGTGGAGTGAGGGTGAAGGAGGGTGGAGGAGGGTGGAGGAGAGTGGAGGAGGGTGGAGGAGAGTGGAGGAGGATGGAGGAGAGTGGAGGAGGGTGGAGGAGAGTGGAGGAGGTTGGAGTGAGGGTGGAGGAGAGTGGAGGAGGGTGGAGTGAGGGTGGAGTGAAGGTGAAGGAGAGTGGAGGAGGTTGAAGGAGAGTGGAGGAGGGTGGAGTGAGGAGGGTGGAGTGAGGGTGAAGGAGAGTGGAGGAGGGTGGAGGAGAGTGGAGGAGGGTGGAGTGAGGTGGAGTGAGGGTGAAGGAGAATGGAGGAGGGTGGAGGAGAGTGGAGGAGGGTGGAGGAGAGAGGAGGAGGTTGGAGTGAGGGTGAAGGAGAGTGGAGGAGGGTGGAGGAGAGTGGAGGAGGGTGGAGGAGGGTGGAGGAGGGTGGAGTGAGGGTGAAGGAGAGTGGAGGAGGGTGAAGGAGAGTGGAGGAGGGTGGAGGAGGGTGGAGGAGGGTGGAGTGAGGGTGAAGGAGAGTGGAGGAGGGTGGAGGAGGGTGGAGGAGAGAGGAGGAGGTTGGAGTGAGGGTGAAGGAGAGTGGAGGAGGGTGGAGGAGAGTGGAGGAGGGTGGAGGAGGGTGGAGTGAGGGTGAAGGAGAGTGGAAGAGGGTGGAGGAGAGTGGAGGAGGGTGGAGGAGGGTGGAGGAGGGTGGAGTGAGGGTGAAGGAGAGAGGAGGAGGTTGGAGTGAGGGTGAAGGAGAGTGGAGGAGGGTGGAGGAGGGTGGAGTGAGGTCGAGTCACAGTTGGTGTCAGCTCACCAGAGGCAGAAATTGAAAGATTGACATTACAGGACAGCTGGTGGGTGATTGGTTGGTGAGTATTACTGGGTTTTTTTCTCTCTCAGTTAGGGCAGGGTTTAACTAGGAAGTTAAATCAAAACTTTAACTAGGTAAATTAATTAGTTGATAAAATTAAGAATAGCGAGAGATTAAAACCTCTATAAATTATGTAAATAAATTCAGCTTGGAGAAGCAATGGCCGGACAGGTGGAATGCCCTAACTGCAGGATGTGGGAGTTTGCGGAGAGCAGTGTGATCGCCACAATCACATCTACAGTAAGTGTCAGCAGCTCGAGGAACTTCAGCTCAGAGTGATTGAGCTGGAGTCCAAGCTGCAGACATTGTGATGCATCAGGGAGGAGGAGAGTTACCTGGGCACTTTGATCCAGGAGGCAGTCACACCCCTTAGATAAGGTAGTAGTTTAGATTCGTTCAGTGTTCAGGGAGAGGAGGGTGTGACTGCGAGTCAGGCAGGTATGGGGACCCAGGATCTAGTGATGGAGGAGCCTCAGCCCTTGACATTGTCCAACAGGTAGGAGGTACTTGCTCCCTGTATGGATGAGATCAAAGACTGCAGGGAGGATAGGAACATAGGAACAGGAGTAGGCCGTTCAACCCCTCGTGCCGGCTCCGCCATTTGATAAGATCATGCCTGATCTGTGATCTAACTCCATATACCTGCCTTTGGCCCATATCCCTTAATATCTTTGGTTGCCAAAAAGCTATCTATCTCACGTTTAAATTTAGCAATTGAGCTAGTATCAATTGCCATTTGGGGATGAGAGTTACAAACGTCTACCACCCTTTGTGTGTAGAAATGTTTTCTAATCTCGCTCCTGAAAGGTCTGGCTCTAATTTGTAGATTGTGCCCCCTACTCCTAAAATCCCCAACCAGCGGAAATAGTTTCTCTCTATCCACCCTATCTGTTCCCCTTAATATCTTAAACTTCGATCAGATCACCCCTTAACCTTCGAAACTCTAGAGAATACAACCCCAATTTGTGTAATCCCTCCTCGTAACTTAACCCTTGAAGTCCGGGTATCATTCTAGTAAACCTACGCTGCACTCCCTCCAAGGCCAATATGTCCTTCCGAAGGTGCGGTGCCCAGAACTGCTCACAGTACTCCAGATGCGGTCTAACCAGGGTTTTGTATAGCTGCAGCATAACTTCTTCCCCCTTGAACTTCAGTCCTCTAGATATAAAGGCCAGCATTCCATTAGCCTTATTGATTATTTTCTGCACCTGTTCATGACACTTCAATGATCTATGTACCTGAACCCCTAAGTCCCTTTGGACATCCACTGTTTTTAACTTTTTACCATTTAGAAAGTACCCTGTTCTATCCTTTTTTGATCCAAAGTGGATGACCTCACATTTGGCTACATTGAATTCCATTTGCCACAGTTTTGCCCATTCACCTAATCTATCAATATCGCTTTGTAATTTTATGTTTTCATCTACACTGCTTACAATGCCACCAATCTTTGTGTCATTGGCAAACTTAGATATGAGACTTTCTATGCCTTCATCTAAGTCGTTAATAAATATTGTGAATAATTGAGGCCCCAAGACAGATCCCTGCAGGACTCCACTAGTCACATCCTGCCAATGTGTGTACCTACCCATTATCCCTACTCTCTGTCGCCTTTCGCTCAGCCAACTTCCTAACCAAGTCCATACTTTTCCCTCGATTCCATGGGCTTCTATCTTAGCTTACAGTCTCTTATATGGGACCTTATCAAATGCCTTCTGGAAGTCCATATAAATAACATCCATTGACATTCCCCTGTCCACTACTTTAGTCACCTCTTCAAAAAATTCAGTCAGGTTTGTCAGGCACGACCTACCTTTCACAAATCCATGCTGGCTCTCTCTGATTAACTGAAAATTCTCGAGGTGTTCAGTCACCCTTTCCTTAATTATAGACTCCAGCATTTTCCCCACAACAGATGTTAGGCTAACTGGTCTATAATTCCCTGGTTTCCCTCTCTCTCCTTTCTTAAAAAGCGGAGTGACATGTGCAATTTTCCAATCTAGAGGGACAGTTCCTGAATCTAGAGAACTTTGAAAGATTATAGTTAGAGCATCCACAATGTGCTCACCTACTTCCTTTAAAACCCTGGGATGGAAACCATCTGGTCCTGGGGATTTGTCACTCTTTAGTGCTATTATTTTCTTCATTATTGTTGCTTTACTTATGTTAATTTTATCGAGTCCCTGTCCCCGATTCAACATTAGTTTTCTTGGGATTTCCGGCATGCTATCCTCTTTTTCTACTGTAAATACTGACGCAAAGTAATCGTTCAACATGTCCGCCATTTCCCCATTGTCAATGACAATATCCCCACTTTCAGTTTTTAAGGGGCCAACACTGCTCCTGACCACCCTCTTTTTCCTAATGTAACTATAAAAGTTCTTCATATTGGTTTTGATATCCCTTGCAAGTTTCTTTTCATACTCTCTTTTTGTAGCTCTTACGATCTGTTTTGTGACCCTTTGTTGATCTTTATATCTTTCCCATTTGTCAGGATCTGTGCCATTTTTTGCCTTTTTGTATGCCCTTTCTTTATGTCTTATACTGTCCCTTACCTCTTCAGTTGTCCATGGCTGTTTTTTTTGGCAAGTAGAGTTCTTACCCCTTAGGGGTATAAACCGATTCTGTATCACGTTAAATGTTTCTTTAAACATTTCCCACTGATCATCAGTCGTTTTACCCATTAACAGATTTGCCCAGTTTACTGTGGACAATCTCTGTCTCATCCCATTGAAGTTGGCCTTGCCCAAGTCTAGAATCTTAGCAGCTGACTCACTTTTTTCCCTTTCAAACACTACATTGAACTCGATCATGTTATGATCACTATTGGATAGATGTTCACGCATAGTTCAGCCGTTAACTAAATCTGGTTCATTACTCATTGCTAAATCTAGTATGGCTTGCCCCCTTGTTGCCTCTAGGACATTCTGCTGTAGAAAACTATTCTGGACACACTCAAGAAATTCACTACCTTTCTGACAGTTGCTAGTCTGCTTTTCCCAATCTATGTGAAGGTTAAAGTCCCCCATTAAGACCACTATGCCTTTGTTACACGCTTGTCTAATCTCTGCATTTATACAATCTAGCACTTCAGAGCTGCTGCCAGGGCTCCTATACACAATTCCCACTATAGTCTTAGATCCTTTCCTATTTCTCAATTCAACCCATAAGGTCTCTGTTGGCTGCTTACCTCTTGTTATATCCCCCTTTATCATTGAAGTGATTTCATCTCTAATCATTAAGGCTACTCCTCCCACTCTTCCATTTTCCCTATCTCTCCTGTAGACCTTATAACCTGGTATAACCTGGGCAAACTGACCACGGCACCATGGTACAGGAGACCATTCAAGTGGGGGGAGTGAAAAGGAATGTGGTAGTGGTAGGGGATAGTCTTGTCAGGGAGATAGGCACTGTTCTCTGCAGCCACGACCAAGAGTCCCGAAGGCTGTGTTGCCTGCCCGATGCCAGGGTTAAGGACATTTCCTCGCGCCTGGAACAGAACTTGGAGCATGCGGGGGAGGATCTAGCTGTTGTGGTCCACGTAGGAACCAACGACATAGGTAGAACTAAGAATGGGGTTCTGCTGAGACAGTTTGAGGAGCTAGGGTCTAAATTAATAAGCAGAACCTCAAAGGTAATAATCTCTGGATAATTACCTGAACCACATGCAAATTGGCCTAGGGTCAAACAGATCAGAGATTTAAATGCGTGGCTCAAAGAGTGGTGTGGGAGACAGTGGTTTCGATTCATGGGGCACTGGCACAGTACTGGGGAAAGAGGGAGCTGTTCCGATGGGACGGGCTCCACTTAAACCAGGCTGGGACCAAAGTCCTGGCAAATCGAATAACTTGGGCTGCAGATAGGGCTTTAAACTAAAAAGTGGGGGGGATCAGGTGAGGGGAAATTTAGAAATCCAGTCAGAAAAGTTAAGACAATAGAACAATGTAGTAACTTGGGTAAAGATAAGCAGTGTGTGGCAGGAAGAGACAGAGAGTTTACCAATAATAGCGCAACAAGAAGTAAGGTCACAGTAGGGAAAAAATGGCTAAAAAGTCAAAATTAAAGGCTCTTTATCTGAATGCACGGAGCATTCATAATAAGATAGATGAATTAATTGCACAAATAGAGATGAATGGGTTTGACCTAATAGCCATTACAGAGATATGGGGGGGTGATTTTAAACCTCAAGAACAGGTGGGTTGGGGACGGATGGGAGTTGAAAATAGTTTTTGGGTCGCAAGTGCAAAATTTTCGAACTTTGCATTCCTAGTGGGAAGCCTGTACTTTTACTCACCGACATTAAACCCGGAAATAAAGCCGGGTCACCACCCAAGAAACAACTATTTTCATCTCCCACCTGCCCCCAACACACCCGTTCTTGGGGTTTAAAATTACCCCCATGGTTGTAAAATGACCAAGGTTGGGAACTAAATATTCCAGGGTACGTGACATTTAGAAAAGACAGGCAGAATGGCAAAGGAGTGGGTGTAGCCCTAATAATAAAGGATCACATAAGGACAGTGGTGAGAAAGGATCTTGGCTCACAGGATCAGGAAGTAGAATCAATATGGTTGGAAATTAGAAATAACAAGGGTCAGAAAACACTGGTGGGAGTAGTTTATAGGCCCCCTAATAGTAGCTATACTGTTGGACAGAGTATTAATCATGAAATAATAGGAGCTTGTAACAAAGGAAATGCAGTAATCATGGGGGATTTTAATCTGTACATAAACTGAGCAAATCAAATTGGCAAAGGCAGTTTGGAAGACGAGTTCACGGATTGTATTCGAGACAGTTTCCTGGAGCAATACGTCATGGAACCAACCAGGGAACAGGCTATTTTAGATCTTGTATTATGTAATGAGATAGGGTTAATTAGTAATCTCACAGTAAAAGAACCTCTGGGGAAGAGTGATCATAATATAATAGAATTTCACATTGAGTTTGAAAGTAACGTACTTAAGTCAGATACTAGAGTCTTAAACTTAAATAAAGCCAATTACATAGGTATGAGGGGCGAGTTGTCAAAGGTAGATTGGGAAAATAAATTAAAGGGTTTGACAGTTGAAAAGCAATGGCAAACATTTAAAGAAATATTTCAATATTCTCAACAAATATACATTCCATCGAAAAATAAAACTCCACGGGAAAAGTAATCCACCCGTTTGCTGACGATACAAAGCCAGGTGGGAAAGTAAGCTGTGAGGAGGACATGAAAAGTCTGCAAAAGGGATTTAGACAGGTTAAGTGAGTGGGCAAGAAGGTGGCAGATGGAGTATAATGTGGGGAAATGTGAGGTTATTCACTTTGGTAGGAAGAATAGAAAAACAGAATATTTTTTAAATGGTGAGAAACTATTAAATGTTGTTGTTCAGAGAGACTTGGGTGTCCTTGTACAAGAAACACAAAAAGTTAGTATGCAGGTACATCAGGCAATTAGGAAAGCAAATGGCATGTTGGCTTTTATTGCAAGAGGGTAGGAGTACAAGAGTAAGGAAGTCTTGTTACAGTTGTACAGGGCTTTAGTACTGCATACAGTTTTGGTCTCCTTATCTAAGGAAGGATATACTTGCCTTGGAGGCGGTGCAACAAAGGTTCACTAGATTAATCCCTGGGATGAGAGGGTTGTCCTATGAAGAGAGGTTGAGTAGAGTGGCCCTATACTCTCTGGAGTTTAAAAGAATGAGGTGATCTCATTGAAACATATAAGATTAAGAGGGGGTTGACAGGGTAGATGCTGAGAGATTGTTTCCCCTGGCTGGAGAGTCTAGAACTAGGGGGCATAGTCTCAGGATAAGGGGTCGGCCATTCAAGGCTGAGATGAGGAGGAATTTCTTCACTCAGAGGGTTGTGAATCTTTGGAATTCTCTACCCCAGAGGGCTGTGGATGCTGAGTCACTGAATATATTCAAGGCTGAGATAAATCAATTTTTGGACTCTAGGGGATTCAAGGGATATGGGGATCGGGAAAGTGGAGATGAGGTCGAAGATCAGCCATGATCTGATTGAATGGCGGAGCAGGCTCGAGGGACCGTATGGCCTACTCCTGCTCCTATTTCTTATGTTTTTATGTTCTTGTATCACATTCTTCAACACTCAAGCCTCAATCTTCCATATTCAGATCTCAATCTTCTATACTCGGATTTCAATGTTCTATAGTCAGGACTCCATCTTCTGTACACAGGTCTCAATCTTCTATACTCTGGTCTCAATCTTCTAATCTCAGGCCTCAAACTTCTATACTCAGATCTCAATCTTCAATACACAAGCCGCAATCTTCTATACTCAGGTCTCAATCTTCTTTACTCAAACCTCAATCTTCTATGCTCTGGTGTCAATCTTCTATTGTCTAATCTCACTCTTCTACAATCAAGTCGCAATCTTCTATACTCAGATCTCCATCCTCGATTCACAAGCCGCAATCTTCTATACTCAGGTCTCAATCTTCTATACCCAAACCTCAATCTTCTTTTCTCCAATCTCAATTTTCTACACTCAAGTCGCAAACTTCTGTTCTCAGGTCTCAATCTTCTATACTCAGATCTCAATCTTCTATACTCAAGTTGAAAACTTCTGTACTCAAGTCTCAATCTTCTATACTCAGGTCTCAATCTTCCGTACTCAAGTCTCAATCTTCTATACTCAGGTCTCAATCTTCTATACTCAAGTTGAAAACTTCTGTACTCAAGTCTCAATCTTCTATACTCAGGTCTCAATCTTCTATACTCAAGTCTCAATCTTCTATACTCAAGTCTCAATCTTCTATACTCAGGTCTCAATCTTCTATACTCAGGTCTCAATCTTTAATACTCAAGTGTCAATCTTCTATACTCAAGCCTCAATCTTCTATACTCCAGTCTCAATCTTCTATGCTCAGGTCTCAATCTTCTATACTCAGGTCTCAATCTTCTGTACTCAAGTCTCAATCTTCTATGCTCAGGTCTCAATCTTCTATACTCAGGTCTCAATCTCTTATACTCAAGCCTCAATCTTTAATACTCAAGTGTCAATCTTCTATGCTCAAGCCTCAATCTTCTATACTCCAGTCTCAATCTTCTATACTCAAGTCTCAATCTTCTATACTCCAGTCTCAATCTTCGATACTCAAGCCTCAATCTTCTATACTCAGGTCTCAATCTTCTATACTCAGATCTCATTCTTCTATACTCAAGTTGAAAACTTCTGTACTCAAGTCTCAATCTTCTATGCTCAGGTCTCAATCTTCTATGCTCAAGCCTCAATCTTTAATACTCAAGTCTCAATCTTCAATACTCAAGCCTCAATCTTCTATACTTAGGTCTCAATCTTCTGTACTCTGGTCTCAATCTGTACTCAAGTCTCAATCTTCTTTTCGCAAGAGGTGGATGGAGTTACCTGGATTTTGGGAGTATCCTTGATGAAAACTCTCTAAGCATCAAACATCATGGTCAGAGCATAAAACCTGCACGTAAAGGCCCATGGCAGCTTGTTGCAGAAGCATGAACATGCAGGAGGACTTTCAAAGGCAGATAGTTAAAGATGTGCCAACATTGCTCAAGGTGCAAGCCTCTGAAGTTTTATCAATGTGTAGATAGCGATGATATGTCTCATACAGGGGAGCAGGATGTAGTTTGAGAATAGTTGAATGGCATCCAGTTTGTAGAACTGAAAAACAAGTTGACTATATCACTAGACTAATATTGCGAGAACTCATTAAAGGAACAAAGGGGAACCACCAAGGGTGGATTTCAGTCTGTTTGTAAATTGTTTACTTTCACTTTTTTTGCTGTGAAGCTTTCTCTAACTTGTGGTCAGTGCACCCAGCAATCACTTATAAAAGTCTCACAGATTGGAGTGCCAAAAATTTCCTGTTCGAAATGACTATTATTGAGCATAAGTGTTATGCTCAAATCCATATGGTCTGGATACGAAACTGTCAGTCAGGTCAGATCAAAGACATAATCATTGAAGATGCTGACATTCTATGTTAATGAGTGCTGACACTTAGCATCTATATAACCTTGAGACTCTATCTCCTACACAGCAGGAGTCTTCTCTGGAATGGGCCCCTTAAATCAATGTAATAACATCAGACTCAACACTCGTAAGTCGAAGGCAGCCTCGATCTTCAATAGGGAAACAACGGTTTCAGAGGAGGCCTAATGTCGGGCGGCCGAATCGCTGCCCTGTTTCAGGCAGTCGGCCTCTTTTAACATTTAAATCTGAGTCCTACGATGTACATAGGACACCCACTGCCATTTTAGGACAGAACCGGTTGGACCATGAGCCCTGCTCACTCCCCAACTGCTTTCAACAGGCCTCCTGCCCCCAGAAAGGTAATTCTGGTAATTCTGTGGTGTCAGAAGGTGCAGGAGTCTCCTGGGTGTGTGGGGGGGGGGGGGGAGGGAGGGGGTTGGGGGGGGGGGTGGCGCAGGCATGGAGGAGTGCCCGGGGGGGGGGTCTACAGCGGGCGCTCGACCTACTCTGCCAGGTTACCTTCCACCCTGTAAGAAAGACTTGCATTTATATCATGCCTTTCATGACCTCAGGACGTCACAAAGTGCTTTACAGCCAATGAAGTACTTCTTAAAGTGTAGTCACTGATGTAATGTAGGAAACGCAGCAGCCAATTTGCGCACAGCAAGATCCCACAAACAGCAATGTGATAATGATCAGATAATCTGTTTTTGGTGATGATGTTGAGGGATAAATATTGTCCAGGACACGGGGGAAAACTCACCTGCTCTTCTTTGAAATAGTGGCCGTGGGATCTTTTACATCCACCTGAGAGGGCAGACAGGGACTCGGTTTAAAATCTCATCCGAAAGTCGGCACCTCCGACAGTGCAGCACTCCCTCAGTACTGCACTGGGAATGTCAGTCTAGATTATGGGCTTAAGTGTCTGGAGTGGGACTCAAACCCACAACCTTCTGACTCAGAGTAGAAAAATAAAAGAGGCTCGGTGGGGGGTGAATTTCCAGGAGGGGCTTTTCTTGCTGTCACTTTAGCGGAAACCCAGTTCATGTGCTTAATAACGGGGATTCCAGCAAGTGTCCAGGAGATCTATCTTTAATTCCTGGAGACTCCATCACAATCCTGGAGGATTTTTTTTATTCGTTCATGGGATGTGGGCGTTGCATTTATTGCCCATCCCTAATTGCCCTTGAGAAGGTGGTGGTGAGCCGCCTTCTTGAACCGCTGCAGTCCGTGTGGTGACGGTTCTCCCACAGTGCTGTTTGGAAGGGAGTTCCAGGATTTTGACCCAGCGATGATGAAGGAACGGCGATATATTTCCAAGTCAGGATGGTGTGTGACTTGGAGGGGAACGTGCAGGTGGTGTTGTTCCCATGTGCCTGCTGCTCTTGTCCTTCTAGGTGGTAGAGGTTTGGGAGGTGCTGTCGAAAAAGCCTTGGCGAGTTGCTGCAGTGCATCCTGTGGATGGTACACACTGTGGCCACGGTGCGCCGGTGGTGGAGGGAGTGAATGTTTAAGGTGGTGGATGGGGTGCCAATCAAGCGGGCTGCTTTGTCCTGGATGGTGTCGAGCTTCTTGAGTGTTGTTGTAGCTGCACTCATCCAGGCAAGTGGAGAGTATTCCATCACATTCCTGACTTGTGCCTTGTAGATGGTGGAAAGGCTTTGGGGAGTCAGGAGGTGAGTCACTCGCCGCAGAATACCCAGCCTCTGACCTGCTCTTGTAGCCACAGTATTTATGTGGCTGGTCCAGTTAAGTTTCTGGTCAATGGTGACCCCCAGGATGTTGATGGTGGGGGATTCGGTGATGGTAATGTCATTGAATGTCAAGGGGAGGTGGTTAGACTCTCTCTTGTTGGAGATGGTCATTGCCTGGCACTTGTCTGGCGTGAATGTTACTTGCCACTTATGAGCCCAAGCCTGGATGTTGTCCAGGTCTTGCTGCATGCGGGCATGGACTGCTTCATTATCTGAGGGGTTGTGAATGGAACTGAACAATGTGCATTCATCAGCGAACATCCCCATTTCTGACTTTATGATGGAGGGAAGGTCATTGATGAAGCAGCTGAAGATGGTTGGGCCTCAGACACTGCCCTAAGGAACTCCTGCAGCAACGTCCTAGGGCTGAGATGATTGGCCTCCAACAACCACTACCATCTTCCTTTATGCTAGGTATGGCTTCAACCACTGGAGAGTTTTCCCCCCGATTCCCATTGACTTCAATTTTATTCGGGCTCCTTGGTGCCACACTCGGTCAAATGCTGCCTTGATGACAAGGGCAGTCACTCTCTCCTCACTTCTGGAATTCTGCTCTTTTGTCCATGTTTGGACCAAGGCTATAATGAGGTCTGGAGCCGAGTGGTCCTGGCGGAACCCAAACTGAGCATCGGTGAGCAGGTTATTGGTGAGTAAGTGCCGCTTGATAGCACTGTCGACAACACCTTCCATCACTTTGCTGATGATTGAGAGTAGACTGATGGGGCGGTGATTGGCCGGATTGGATTTGTCCTGCTTTTTGTGGACAGGACATACCTGGGCAATTTTCCACATTGTCGGGTGGATGCCAGTGTTGTAGCTGTACTGGAACAGCTTGGCTAGAGGCGCGGCTAGTTCTGGAGTACAAGTCTTCAGCACTACAGCTGGGATGTTTTCGGGGCCCATAGCCTTTGTTGTATCCAGTGCACTCAGCCGTTTCTTGATATCACGTGGAGTGAATCAAATTGGCTGAAGACTGGCTTCAGTGATGGTGGGGATATTGGGAGGAGGCCGAGATGGATCATCTACTCGGCACTTCTGGCTGAAGATGTTTGCAAACACTTCAGCCTTGTCTTTTGCATTCACGTGCTGGACTCCGCCATCATTGAGGATGGGGATGTTTACAGAGCCTCCTCCTCCCGTTAGTTATTTAACTATCCACCACCATTCATGACTGCAGAGCTTTGATCTGATCCGTTGGTTGTGGAATTGCTTAGCTCTGTCTATAATATGTTGCTTCCGCTGTTTAGCATGCATGTAGTCCTGAGTTGTGGCTTCACCAGGTTGGCCCTCATTTTTAGGTACGCCTGGTGCTGCTCCTGGCATGCTCTTCTGCACTCCTCATTGAACCAGGGTTGATCCCCTGACTTACTGGTAATGGTAGAGTGAGGAATATGCCGGGCCATGAGGTTACAGATTGTGCTGGAATACAATTCTGCTGCTGCTGATGGCCCACAACGCCTCATGGATGCCCAGTTTTGAGCTGCTAGATCTGTTCCGAATCTATCCCATTTAGCACGGTGGTAGTGCCACACAACACGTTGGATGGTGTCCTCAGTGGGAAGACAGGACTTGGTCTCCACAAGGACTGTGCGGTGGTCACTCCTACCAATACTGTCATGGACAGATGCATTTGCAACAGGTAGATTGGTGAGGACGAGGTCAAGTAGGTTTTTCCCTCGTGTTGGTTCACTCACCACCTGCCGCAGGCCCAGTCTAGCAGCTATGTCCTTCAGGACTCGGCCAGCTCGGTCAGTTGTGTTGCTACCGAGCCACTCATGGTGATGGACATTGAAGTCCCCCACCCAGAGTACATTCTGTGCCCTTGCTACCCTCAGTGCTTCCTCCAAGTGATGCTCAACATGGAGGAGGATTGATTGATCAGCTGAGGGAGGGTGGTAGGTGGTAATCAGCAGGAGGTTTCCTTGCCCATGTTTGACCTGATGCCATGAGGACCGCTAATGATTATTTTTTGGTTTACTTTGATAACTTGCCTGTGAAACTGTTTTCTTTCCCCAGAACGGTACAGCTTCCATGCTCTTGGAAGGCGGTTCATTCCAACCCCTGGCAAAACCTCAGCAGTGAACGTCAATCAGGAATAGTGATGCAGGGATAGGACAACAGGCCCTCATCTTCTGTCCTGTATAAGGAAGTAAATTGTAAGACATCCTTGCGCTGAGCAAAACAACAACTTGCATTTACATAGCGCCTTTAATGTAGTAAAACATCCCAGGGCACTTCACAGGAGCGATTATCAAACAAAATTTGATACCAAGACACATGAGGAGATATTAGGACAGGTGATCGTAGGGGCCGTATGGCCTAGTCCTGTTCCTGTTTCTTAATTTCTTATGACCAAAAGCTTTTTCAAAGAGGTAGGTTTTAAGGAGCGTCTTGAAGGAGGAGAGAGAGGTGGAGAGGTTTCGGGAGGGAATTCCAGATCTTAGGGTCCAGACAGCTGATGGCACGGCTGCCAATGGTGGATTGAAGGAAATCGGGGATGGACAAGAGGCCGAAATTGGAGGAGCACAGAGATCTCGGAGGGTTGTAGGGCTGGAGGAGGTTACAGAGATAGGGAGGGGAGAGGCCACAAAGGGATTTGAATGACTTCAGGACGTCCCAAAGCGCTTTACAGCCAATGAAATACTTTTGAAGTGTAGTCACTGTTGTAATTTTGGAACCATGGCAGCCAATTTATGCACAGCAAGATCCCACAAACAGCAATGAGGTAATGACCAGATAATCTGTTTTAGTGATGTTGGTTGAAGGATAAATATTGGCCCAGGACACCGGAGAGAACTCCCCTGCTCTCCTTTGAAATAGTGCCATGGGATCTTTTATGTCCATCTGAGCAGGCTTCGGTTTAACGTCTCATCAGAAAGACGGTACCTCCGATTCAGTACTGCACTGGGAGAGTCGACCTGGTTTATAGGCTCAAGTCTCTGGAGTGGTCCTTGAACCCATGACCTTTTGACTCAGAAACAAGAGTGCTAACAGAGCAGATGCCAAAAGCAAGCAGGCAATACACCAACACCTGATCAGTGTACCCATCAGCACTTTCATAGACGCAGCTCTCTCGCCTGATAGTTCGACTCAGGGTTAAATATGTGATTCATTTGGGAGAATTTAAACAGTAGTCTCCCAATGGAGAAGATTGCTTTGTTTAGGTAGGAGGGCTTGTGTGAGGACATGCCAGGACATGAGCAGTCACACACGCTATTATCGACTGTGAACAGACAGTAAGACCAGGTTCAGCTTTTCCCAGTTAAACTCCGTTGAACTGAGTCCAAGTCAAACAATCCTGTAATCGTGACCTCAAACTCTTGGCAGCTGTGTTTCTTGCCAAGGGTTTATTTCAGAACGTTCTGCCTGAAGGCAGTGGAGAGATGTTTGGGGGAGGGAGGAGTGAAGGGGGGGGGGGGCGAGAAATGCAGCTGGGGGACTGGTATCTCTCTCCGAGAGACAGACTGCATTCCGACAGTTCAAATCATGAGGGTAGGTAGTTACACTCGCATGAAAGGGAGAATTCTGTGACAGGGCAGGTCCAACTGAACAAACAATTCTGGAAATTTTACACCAGCAATCGCTCTTTGTGTTCATCACTTTCATCGATGGTGCAGCTCTGTCACCCTGAGGGGAAACATAGGAACATAGGAACATGGGAACATAGGAACATGGGAATATAGGAGCACAGGAACATGGGAACATAGGACCATAGGAAAACAGGGAACCTAGGAACATAGGAACACAGGGAACATGGGAACATAGGAACATGGGAACATAGGAGCACAGGAACATGGGAACATAGGACCATAGGAAAACAGGGAACCTAGGAACATAGGAACACAGGGAACATGGGAACATAGGAACATGGGAACATAGGAGCACAGGAACATGGGAACATAGGACCATAGGAAAACAGGGAAGCTAGGAACACAGAGAACATGGAAACATGCGAACATAGGAGCATGGGAACATGGGAACATAGGAACATAGACATTTAGAAACGAGAACATAGGAAAATAGAAACATAGGAACACAGGGACAGAGAAGCACAGGGAGAGAGGAACACAGGAACATAGGAACACAGGAAAATAGGAACAGAGGAATATAGGAACATAAGAACACAGGAGCATAGGGCACAGGAACATAGGAACATGGGAGCACAGAATACAGAACCATGAGTACTTAGGAACATAAGAGCATAGGAACATACGAACATAGGGACTTAGGAACATATGACCAAAGGAATATAGGAACATAGGAGCATAGGAGCATGGGAACATGAGAACATAAGAACACGGGAACATTGGAATATAAGAACATAGAAGCATAGGAACATAGTAACACAGGAACATTGGAATACAAGAATGTAGGAACATAGGAACACAGGAACATAGAACCAAGGGAACATAGGAATATAGGAGCACTGGGAAATGGGAACATAGGGCCATAGGCGTATAGGAACATAGGAACACAAGAACATAGGAGCGTAGGAACTTAGGAACACAAGAGCACAGGAACATAGGAAAATAGGAACATAAGAACATAGGAACATAGGAAAATAGGAACACAAGAACATAGGAAAATAGGAACACAGGAACATAGGAAAATAGGAACACAGGAACATAGGAAAATAGGAACACAGGAACATAGGGTTACAGGAACATAGGAACATGAGAACATAGGAACAGAGGAACATGTGAAGATAAGAACATGGGAGCACAGGAACACAGGAACATAAGAACACAGGAGCATAGGGACATGGGGGCATAGGAACACAAGAACATAGGAATATAGGAACATAGCAACATAGGAACACACGTACATAGGAGCACAGGAACTTAAGAAAATAGGAACACAGGAACGTAGGGAAATAGCCACATAGGAACATAGGAGCAAAGGAATATAGGAACATAGCAACATAGGAGCACAGGAACATAGGAGCATGGCAACATAGAAGCATGGGAACTTATGAAAATAGGAAAATAGGAACACAGGAACATAGGAACATCGAAGCATAGGAACATAGGAACACAGGAACATAGGAGCAGAGGAACATAGGAACATAGAAACATAGAAGCATAGGAACATAGGAGCAGAGGAACATAGGAACATAGAAACATAGAAGCATAGGAACATAGGAACACAGGAACATAGGAGCAGAGGAACATAGAAGCATAGGAACATAGAAGCATAGGAACATAGAAGCATGGGAACAAAGGAATATTGGAGCATAGGAACAGAGGAACAGAGGAACATATGAAAATAGAAACAAAGGTGCATAGGAAAATAAGAACAAAGGAACATTGGAGCATAGGAGCAGAGAAACATAGGAACATGGGAACATAAGCACATAGGACACAAGGTGCATAAGAACATAGGAACATAGGAAAACAGAAACGCCGGAATATAGGGGCAGAGGAACATATGAAAATAGGAACGCAAGAACATAGGAACTTAAGAGCAGAGGAACATAGGAAAGTAAGAACACAGGAATGCCGGAACATAGGAACCTAGGAGCAGAGGAACATAGGAACATGGGAACATAAGAGCATAGGAATATAGGAACATTGGAGCATAGGAAAACAGGAACGCAGGAAAATAGAGACACAGGAACATAAGTAAATAGGAACATAGGAGCACAGGAACATAGGAGCATGGCAACATAGAAGCATGGGAACTTAGGAAAATAGGAACATAGGAAAATAGGAACACAGGAACATAGGAATGTAGCAACATAGGAACATGGGAACATAGGAACATAGGGAAATAGCCACATTGGAACATAGGAACAGAGCAACATAGGAACATAGAAGCATAGGAACAAAGGAATATAGGAACATAGGAACATAAGCATACAGGAACACAGGAACAGAGGAGCAGAGAAACATAGAACATAAGCACATAGGAACAAAGGTGCATAGGAGCATCGGAACATAGAAACAGAGGAACATAGGAAAACAGGAACATAGGAACATAGGAAAACAAGAACGCAGGAACATAGGAGCAGAGGAACATGGGAACATAAGAACATAGGAACAAAGGTGCCTAGGAACATAGGAACATAGGAACATGGGAAATAGAAACATAGGAACATAGGAACACAGGAACATGGGAACACAGGAGCATAGTGACACAGGAACATGGGAACATGGGAGCAGAGGAGCACGAGAACATAGGAAATTAAGAACATAGGCATACAGGAACATAGCAACATAGGAACATGGGAACGTGGGAACATTGGCACATGGCAACATAGAGAAATAGTCACATAGGAACATAGGAGCACAGGAACATAGGAACATAGGGACATGGGAAAATAGGAACATAGGAGCCTAGGAACATGGGAACATAAGAGTATAGGAAAATAGTAACACAAGGAACATAGAAGCAAAGGAACATAGAACCTTTGGAACATAGAAATATAGGAGCACTGGAAAATGGACATATATGGACATAGCCGCATAGGAACATAGGAACAGAAACACGTAGGAACTTAGGAACAGAAGATCACAGGGAAATTGGAAAATAGGAACACAGGAACAGGGGAACAGAGGAACACAGGAATATAGAAACATTGGATCATAGGAATATAGGAGCACTTAAAAATAGGAACATATGAACACAAGAACATAGGAGCGTAGTTAAGTTAGGAACACAAGAGCACAGGAACATAGGAAAATAGGAACACAGGAACATAGGAAAACAGGAACACAGCAACATAGGAAAATAGGAACACATGGTCACAGGAATATAGGAAAACAGGAATATATGAAAATAGGAACATCAGAAAATAGGAACACAGGAATATAGGAAAATAGGAACACAGGAACATAGGAATATAGGAAAATAGGAACACAGGAACATAGGAATATAGGAAAATAGGAACACAGGAACATAGGAAAATAGGAAAATAGGAACACAGGAACATAGGAATATAGGAACACAGGAAGATAGCAACATAGGAACATAGGAATATAGGATCATGGGAACATAGGAACACAGGAACAGAGGAACATGGGAGCACAGGAACACAGGAACATAGGAACATAGGAAAACAGGAATGCAGGAACATAGGAGCAGAGGAACATGGGAACATGGGAAAATAGGAAGGTAGGAACATGGGAACATAGGAACACAGGAATATAGGAACATAGGAAAACAGGAATGCAGGAACACAGGAACAGAGGAACATGGGAACATGGGAAAATAGGAAGATAGGAACATGGGAACATAGGAGCATAGGAACATGGGAACATAGGAACACAGTAAAATAGGAACACAGGAACATAGAACCATTTGAACATAGGAATATAGGAGCACTGTAAAATGGGAACATAGGGACATAGGCACATGGGAACATAAGAGCACAGGAACATAGGAGCGTAGGAACTTAGGAACACAAGAGCACAGGAACATAGGAACAAAGGAAATTAGGAACACAGGAACATAGGAACATATGAGCACAGGAACATAGGAAAATAGTAAAACAGGAACATAGGAAAATAGGAATACAGGAACATAGGAAAATAGGAATACAGGAACATAAGAACAGGGGAACATAGGAATATAGGAACGTAGGAACATGGGAACACAGGAACATGGAAGCACACAAACATAGAAACATTGGAACATAGGAATATGGGAGCGCTGGAAAATGGGAACATAGGCACATATGAACAAGAGCATAGGAGCGTAGGAATTTAGGAACACAACAGCACAGGAACATAGGAACATAGGAACACATGAACACAAGAACATTGGAAGTAAGGAACATAGCAGCATAGGAATATAGGATCATAGGCGCACAGGAACATAGCAACACAGGAATATAGGATCATGGGAACATAGGAACACAGGAACATGGGAGCACAGGAACATAGGAACACAGTTTTTATCTTCTGTTTACCTTCTCACTGGGCTGCAACCAATGATAAAGAGCCCTACCCACCCATTTTAGCCCACTCCCCTCATCACTGGACACCCACCCAGTGTTCAGAGGCAGCGCTCTGGTCTCCACTCCCTGCCTGGATTGGGTCTCAAACCCTTCAACTTCTGAATCAGAGGCGGGAATACTACCCCTGAGCCAATGGTCACTCTGTCCAGGCGTGAGTACCCCGCTGAATGTCACCCCAGTATTTAGAGACCATATTCTAGTCTCCACTCCCCGGGGCTGTCTGGAGTGAGTCTCGATCCTATCACTTCCTGACTCAGAGACAGGAATGTTACTCCTGAGCCAAGAGCATGCTCCAATTGCAGGAGTGCTGTGCTCTAGTTAATTTTTGGGTTTCTTAAAGGGGCACTGTCTCCACGAACAAACTATTTGGCAAGTCTTTTTCACTGGCAGGGGAAGGAATGGAAGGGCAAATGTTTTACTCTTGACAGAAACCCCCATCTAAAACTTGGGGTCATAGGTCAAGGCAGCCGATCAGCAACGCTCCCGATTTTCATTTGTTTAATGGGCAGGAAGTCAGGAAAGCCGTGACCCAGGCATGCTGACCCCCTCCTCCACCCCTCCCACATATATCTGATTCTCCGATCGGCACTCCATCCAGCAAGACCTCAATCCAGGAGCGGAATCTGGCAAAATCAACTTAGACATTGTTTTATATGAATATACAAATACACGGACACGAAAACACGGACACTCGGACACACGGGCACACGGACACAAGGACACATGGACACACGGACACATGGGCACACGGACACATGGACACACGAACACATGAACACACAGACATAAGGGCACACGAACACATGAACATATGGGCACACGGACAAATAAGCACACAAACACATGGACACACGGACACACAAACACATGCACACACGGACACATGAACACACGGGCACATGAACACACAGACCCACGGACACAAGGACACGTGGGCACACGAACACACAGACTCACGGACACATGAACACACGGACACACAAACACAAGGACACATGAACACACAGGCACATAAACACACAGGCACATGAGCACACGGGCACATAAACTCATGGACACACAGGCACATGAACACATGGACACACGTGCACATGACACACGAATACACGAGCACACGGACACGTGGGCATGGACACTGAGCACGAGTGTACGGACACACAAGCACAAGGACACACAAACACACGAGCACACGGACACACGAGCACACAGACACATGAGCACATGAGCATACGGACACACGGGCACACAGACACACAAATACATGAGCACACGGACACATGAGCACAGACACACAGACACACGAGCACATGGGCATACAGACACATGAGCATATAGGCACACACAAGCACATGGACACACAAATACATGAGCACACGGACACAGGAGCACGGACACATAGACACAAGAGCACACGGATACACGAGCACACAGACACATGGATACATGAGCACACAGACACACGAGCACACAAACACACAAACTCATGAGCACACAGACACATGAACACACGAGCACACAGACAGGAAAGGACCAGCTGGTCCATCAAGCTCTTTCCAGACATTGCCCTTTTAAATCTGAGCCGAGCATGTCCATGTGTGGCGGTTTTATTTTTTTTTAAAACAGCTGATCTACCACACACCCAAACCACTCAACAGAACAATTCCTCCCTCCCAGATCGACTAAAGTGACAGATGAGTCGGGGAGAATATTGCATCTGTCCTCCTGCAGTCCATTTCCTGGAGAATTGGGGGAGGAGGAGGAGGAGGAGGAGGAGGAAGGTCATGTATAAAATGGGCAAGAACACAGGACACCCACATTGATAACATCAACCGTGGCAGAGTGACTTAAAACTGCGCTCCTTGTAATTAATCCTTCAGAGAGAAAAGAAGAAAATTATAGACTGCTTCTTAGCTGCGATGTCGCTGGCACTTAGTGCAGTTCTGTTAGCTGGACCAGTAACCACACCAGTTAAAGGGCAAACCACTCCTTTAAGATCTACTTTGCAAATACACTATCAGACAACTAATAATTTCTGCCTTCCCTACAGATGGCTGTGTACCTGAGCTGTTAACTGAAGTCGGATATTTCCATGGCGATTGCTGGCTGTCTCCTCTCATGACCTCACCTCCTCTCGGAGAGATTTCCCAAAATTTCACATGCATTTCCAGCAGATTGTTGGTCTCCTGATTGACCCAATAATGTAACCTTTTCATCGATACCCATCCAAAACTCTGCTGCCCCGTATCCTAACTCGCACTAAGTCCCGTTCACCCATCACCCCCTGTGCTCGCTGACCTATATTGGCTCCCAGTCCAGCAACACCTCGATCTTAAAATTCTCATCCTTGTTTTCAAATCCCTCCATGGCCTCTCCCCTCCCTATCTCTGTAATCTCCTCCAGCCCTACAACCCTCCGAGATCTCTGCACTCCTCCAATTTTAGCCTCTTGCGCATCCCTGATTTTCATCGCTCCACCATTGACGGCCGTGCCTTCAGCTGTCTAGGCCCGAAGCTCTGGAATTCCCTCCCTAAACCTCTCCATTTCTCTACCTCTCTCTCCTCCTTTAAGACACAACCGACCTATTTGACCAAGCTTTTAGTCACCTGTCCTAATATCTCCTTATGTTTTGTTTGATAACGTTCCTGTGAAGCGCCTTGGGACATTTTACTACGTTAAAGGCGCTATATAAATGCAAATTGTTATTGTTGTACCCAAAGTATTTGCCACACACTGCGAATATTAAGAAAATGGTGCATCTTAGTTCTCCATACCAATCAGAAAATAGCGATGCTTTTGAATAATAAAATTGCAGCTAGCATCACAGTGTGGGGAATGGCTCGATATTTCCATTGGTAAAATAAAGAAAGATTTCTATAGTGCCCTTCACAACCTCAGGATTTCCCAAAGTGCTTTACAGCCAATGAAGTACTTTTGACATGTGGTCACTGTTGTAATGTAGGAAACGCTGCAGCCAATTTGGGCACAGCAAGATCCCACAATCAGCAATGAAATTTTTTGGTGATGTCGGTTAATGGATAAATATTGGCCAGGACACCAGGGAGAACTCACCTGCTCTTCTTCGACTAGTGTCATGGGATCTTTTACATCCACCTTATATAGTGTTTATTCTTCCGCAATCCAAAGTCTAGGACACCACAGGAGGGCTGGTAATATTCAGTGAACTAACGACAACAATTAGAACAACAACTCCCATTTACACAGCGTCTTTAACATAGTAAAACGTCCCAAGGCGCTTCACAGGAGCGATTATCAAACAAAATTTGACACCGAGCCACATAAGGAGATATTAGGACAGGTGATCAAAAACTTGGTCAAAGAGGTAGGTTTTAAGGAGCGTCTTAAAGGAGGAGAGAGGTGGAGAGGTTTAGGGAGGGAATTCCAGAGCTTAGAGCCTAGACAGCTGAAGGCACGGCCGCCAATGGTGGAGCGATGAAAATCGGGGATGCACAAGAGGCCAGAATTAGAGGAGTGCAGAGATCTCGGAGGGTTGTAGGGCTGGAGGAGGTTACAGAGATAGAGAGGGGCGAGGCCATGGAGGGATTTGAAAACAAGGATGAGAATTTTAAAATCCAGGAATTGCCGGATCAGGAGCTAATGTAGATCAGTGAGCACAGGGGGTGATGGGTGAACGGGACTTGGTGCGAGTTAGGATACGGGCAGCAGAGTTTTGGATGAGCACAAATTTATGGAAGGTGAAAGATGGGAGGCCGGCCAGGAGAGCATTGGAACAGTCAAGTCTAGAGGTAACAAAAGCATTTCAGCAGCAGATGAGCTGACAGAAACAAGATTTTCTGCTACACTACCTCCCAGAGAGAGTGACATTATCCCCCAGAGAGAGTGACATTACCCCCCGGGGAGAGTGACATTACCCCCCGGAGAGAGTGACATTACCCCCCGGGGAGAGTGACATTACCCCCCGGAGAGAGTGACATTACCCCCCGGGGAGAGTGACATTACCTCCCGGAGAGAGTGACATTACCCCCAGGGAGAGTGACATTACCTCCCAGGGATAGTGACATTACCCCCGGGGAGAGTGACATTACCCCCGGGGAGAGTGACATTACCCACCGGGGAGAGTGACATTATCCCCCGGGGAGAGTGATATTACCCCCGGGGAGTGTGACATTACCCTCTGGGGAGAGTGACATTACCCCCGGGGAGTGTGACATTACCCCCTGGGGAGAGTGACATTACCCACCGGGGAGAGTGACATTACCCCCGGGGAGAGTGACATTACCCCCGGGGAGAGTGACATTACCCACCGGGGAGAGTGACATTATCCCCCGGGGAGAGTGACATTACCCCCGGGGAGTGTGACATTACCCTCTGGGGAGAGTGACATTACCCCCGGGGAGTGTGACATTACCCCCTGGGGAGAGTGACATTACCCCCGGGGGGAGTGACATTACCCCCAGGAGAGTGACATTACGCCCGGGGAGAGTGACATTACCCCCAGGAGAGTGACATTACGCCCGGGGAGAGTGACATTACCCTCTGGGGAGAGTGATATTACCCCCGGGGAGTGTGACATTACCCTCTGGGGAGAGTGACATTACCCCCGGGGAGTGTGACATTACCCCCGGGGGGAGTGACATTACCCCCGGGGGGAGTGACATTACCCCCAGGAGAGTGACATTACGCCCGGGGAGAGTGACATTACCATACCGTGTGTTTAAAGTCACATCCCAGTTTGTCCGAGTGAAGTCTATCTGACAGCGACCATGCTTGATGCTGACCATGAAATACTTGATGAGGCCCTGAAACTGGAACAGCCCGTTTCACACCAACACAAACCCGGACTCTGCACCAATCGAAATATTTTTTATCCTGTGTGATTTCTCTCAACGTTAAGTAATTGAAGAATCCCACTGCCTCACTGCAATGGGAAAAGTAAGTACAGAAAGGCAAGGCTGGGCCTGTAGCCCACACGTCATCCTCTGTGAACAGCTGCAAGGTTACATAACCCAGGTTACAGGCCCAAAGGAACAATCGAGCTGAGGCCTTGATGTGTTGACAGGTGTGTGGGTTTGAGGGACCCACCTTTCCGCTCCAGGTAAAACCCCTCCCCCGTTCCCTTCACCACCCCCGCACCCCCCCCCTCCCGGGCAGAGTTAGTGAGCAAGGCAGGCCCGGATTGCGAACAGACAAGTACCTCTGAGAGTCAGTGTGTCATTCACGCAGATATGTCCCGCCCTGCACAGGTGCTGAGGCAGTCGAGGCTCGGGATGAGGGGAGTCCACAGCAGGACGGGTGATTGAAGATGTGATTCAGCCGACTTTGAATATCGTTGGGCCCTGCAGCTCAGCCACTCAATTGAACTGCCTTATAGAATCATAGGGATGGTGCAGCACAGAAGGAGGCCATTTAGCCCATCGTGCCTGTGTCAGCTCTTTAGTCCTACTCCCCCTATTCTTACCCCAAAGACCAACAAATTTTTCCCCTTCGAGTATTTATCCAATTCCCTTTTGAAAGTTATTATTGAATCTGCTTCCACCACCCTTTCAGGCAGCGCATTCCAGATCATCACAACTCGCTGTGGAAAAATCAGTTCTCCTCATCTCGCTCCTGGTTCGTCCACTTCGGCATGCGAGCGAAATAAGAAAATGTTCTGTCATCAGTCACTTTTACTCACTTTCAGTCCCTGGTACAAACCCAAATCATGAACCAGACTTTCTCGTTTATTTTGATTCAGGATTGTGATATTCGTTTAAGATACAAAAAAAGATTCTTAAAGGACCCAACAGTTTACTTTAGTGTGTGAAAGCACTGTTACTTGCAGCTATTTCAGGGTGATGTGTGTTCACGGTTATTGGAATGTGGGTTTGCAGTGAGAGAGTTGTGTTAATGATGAGTCAAAACTGAATTGTTGATTTGGAAATCTGTCTCGCTTTATACTGATCAAAAAAAGACTTGCATTTTTAGAGAGTCTTTCATGACCTCAGGACATCCATAAATGCTTTGCAGCCAATGAAGTACTTTTGAAGTGTAGTCACTGTTGTAATGTAGGAAACACAGCATCCAATTTGCGCACAGCAAGATCCCACAAACAGCACTGTGATAAATAACAGTTAACCCGTTGCTAGTGGTTTTGATTGAGGGATAAATATTGGCCAGGACACTGGGGAGAACTCACCTGCTCTTCTTCTAAATAGTGCCATGGGATCTTTACATCCACCTGAGAGGGCAGACGGGGCCTAAGTTTAATGTCTCATCTGAAAAACAGCACCTCTGACAGTGCAGCACTCCCTCAGTACTGACCCTCCGACAGTGCAGCACTCCCTCAGTACTGACCCTCCAACAGTGCAGCACTCCCTCAGTACTGACCCTCCGACAGTGCAGCGCTCCCTCTGTACTGACCCTCCGACAGTGCAGCGCTCCCTCAGTACTGACCCTCCGACAGTGCAGCTCTCCCTCAGTACTGACCCTCCGACAGTGCAGCACTCCCTCAGTACTGACCCTCCGACAGTGCAGCGCTCCCTCAGTACTGATCCTCCGACAGTGCAGCATTCCCTCAGTACTGACCCTACGACAGTGCAGCACTCCCTCAGTACTGACCCTCCGACAGTGCAGCGCTCCCTCAGTACTACAGCGGGAGTGTTAGCCTAAATTATGGGCTGAAGTCTCTGGAGTGGGAAGAGGTTGAAGGAACATGGTTGGGTTAAATGTGATAGGGACTATTTGCTCGGGTGAAGGGTAACCTCCACCACGGGCTGGGGTTTGGGCCCACTGGCCTGTGTCAGTGTAGTGCCTCCTGTGCTAAAACTGAAAGGGGCACGGTCGGATTAAGTCGATACCGAAGTGGCTGTGTCAGCTCCACCCTCGGGTCAGATGGTGCAAATCCCCCCACCCTGGGGTCGGATGGTGTAAATCCCCCCACCCTGGAGTCAGATGGTGCAAATCCCCCCACCCTTGTGTCAGATGGTGCAAATCCCCCCACCCTGGGGTCAGGTGATGTAAATCCCCCCACCCTCGGGTCAGATGGTGTAAATCCCCCCACCCTGGGATCAGGTGGTGAAAATCCCCCCACCCTGGGGTCAGATGGTGAAAATCCCCCCACCCTGGGGTCAGATGGTGTAATTCCCCCCACCCTGGGGTCAGATGGTGTAATTACCCCCATCCTGGGGTCAGATGGTGAAAATCCCCCCACCCTGGGGTCAGATGGTGAAAATCCCCCCACCCTGGGGTCAGATGGTGTAATTACCCCCACTCTTGTGTCAGATGGTGAAAATCCCCCCACCCTGGGGTCAGATGGTGAAAATCCCCCCACCCTGGGGTCAGATGGTGTAATTACCCCCACCCTTGTGTCAGATGGTGAAAATCCCCCCACCCAGGGGTCAGATGGTGAAAATCCCCCCACCCTGGGGTCAGGTGATGTAAATCCCCCCACCCTGGGGTCAGATGGTGTAATTACCCCCACCCTGGGGTCAGATGGTGAAAATCCCCCCACCCTGGGGTTAGATGGTGTAAATCCCCCCGCCCTGGGGTCAGATGGTGTAATTACCCCCACCCTTGTGTCAGATGGTGTAAATCCTCCCACCCTGGGGTCAGATGGTGTAAATCCCCCCACCCTTGTGTCAGATGGTGTAAATCCCTCCACTCTGGGGTCAGGTGATGTAATTCCCCCCACCCTGGGGTCAGATGGTGTAAATCCCCCCACTCTGGGATCAGGTGGTGAAAATCCCCCCACCCTGGGGTCAGATGGTGTAATTACCCCCACCCTGGAGTCAGATGGTAAAAATCCCCCACACCCTAGGGTCAGATGGTGTAATTCCCCCACCCTGTGGTCAGATGGTGTAATGAACCCCACCCTGGGGTCAGATGGTGAAAATCCCCCCACCCTGGGGTCAGATGGTGTAAATCCCCCCACCCTGGGGTCAGGTGATCCAATTCCCAACACCCTGGGGTCAGATGGTGTAAATCCCCCCACCCTGGGGCTAGGTGGTGTAATTGCCCCCACCCTGGGGTCAGATGGTGTAATTGCCCCCACCCTGGGGCTAGGTGGTGTAATTGCCCCCACCCTGGGGTCAGGTGGTGTAAATCCCCCCACCCTGGGGTCAGGTGGTGTAAATCCCCCCACCCTGGGGTCAGGTGGTGTAAATCCCCCTACCCTGGGGTCAGATGGTGTAAATCCCCCCACCCTGGGGTCAGGTGGTGTAAATCTCCCCACCCTGGGGTCAGGTGTTGTAATTGCCCCCACCCTGGGGTCAGGTGGTGTAAATCCCCCCACCCTGGGGTCAGGTGTTGTAATTGCCCCCACCCTGGGGTCAGGTGTTGTAATTGCCCCCACCCTGGGGTCAGGTGTTGTAATTGCCCCCACCCTGGGGTCAGGTGGTGTAAATCCCCCCACCCTGGGGTCAGGTGTTGTAATTGCCCCCACCCCTGGTGGTTTCGGGGAGCAGTGAGGAGGTGATTGCTGGGATGCGGACCTCGGCCGATGTGGGAACGATGCAAAGCTCCCAGTATTGTACTGAGTGCGTGAGAAGTGTCCCCTGGGGATGGAATCCTGGCCCCCTGACATCTTTGAATCCTGGTTATTTTTAGTGTCGATAAACATTGCAGGGACAATATTCCCTTCCTCGACTCCTTGAGAAAGTGCGTCACAGTCCCCACAACAAGTAACCCCTTGACTGCTGTCCCTCCCGGGGATTGCAGCTTGATGGCACTTCGCCAGGTCAGCACTAAATTATTATTATTTTTTCATTTAGTTTAAAACAGTTTCCATAAACACATTAATCAGACAAGCATGTATTTGAGACAAGTTCTAAAAATGCAATTTCTATTCAATTTTATCTTCAGATTATGATCTTATCGTTTTATTTAAGGCTTTTACCAACAATGTGTAATTGTGATAGGTTTATTCCTGAGTAGTAAACAGTAAATAGTGTGGAAGATAGTAATAGACTGCAGGAGCACATAGACTGGTGAAATGGGCAGACACGTGGCAGATGAAATTTAACGCAGAGAAGTGTGAAATGATGCATTTTGGTAGGAAGAATGAGAAGAGGCAATATAAACGAAATGGTACAATTTTAAAGGTGGCAGGACAAGTTGAGAAGGCTGTTAAAAAAGCATATGGGATCTTGGGCTTTATTAATAGAGGCATAGAGTACAAAAACAAGGAAGTTATGCTAAACCATTATAAACACTGATTAGGCCCCAGCTGGAGTATTGTGGCCAGTTCTGGGCATCACACTTTAGGAAGGATGTCAAGGCCTTGCAGAGGGTGCAGAGGAGATTTACTAGAATGGTACGAGGGATGAGGGAGTTCAGTTATGTGGAGAGACTGGAGAAGCTGGGATTGTTCTCTTTAGAGCAGAGAAGGTTAAGGGGAGATTTAATAGAGGTGTTCAAAATCATGAAGGGTTTTGATAGAGTAAATAAGGAGAAACTGTTTCCAGTGGCAGGAGGGTCGGTAACCAGAGGACACAGATTTAAGGTAATTGGCAAAAGAACCAGAAAGGAGACGAGAAGAAATGTTTTTAGGCAGTGAGTTGTTATGATCTGAAATGCACTGCTTGAAAGGGCGGTGGGAGCAGATTCAAAAGGGAATTGGATAAATACTTGAAAGGAAAAAAAATTTGCAGGGCTATGGGGAAAGAGCAGGGGAGTGGGACTAGTTGGATAGCTTTCAAAGAGCCGGCACAGGCATGATGGGCTGAATGGCCTCTTTCCGTGCTGTATGACTCTCTGATTCTATGTGTAACATTCTCCTAGCTCTGCCCACTATTATCTAGGAGGTCAGTGCACAATCCCTTGTATTTTGATTAGGGAGGGGGGTAAAGTACTGCTTCTACCACTTGAATGCTTTGGTACTCAACCTTAACCCTCCAGTAGCTAATTTGAGTGTAGTACTCGCAAGGGCCACTGACGATAACACCATCAATAATATTGCAGAAGGTATTGTGACAGAATTGGCCGAATTCAGTAAGAGGGAGTTACATGTTTTGGTTGTGCTGTTTTCCAGAGCGTCTGGATCCGGGCAATATCCTGTTGGCAGCCATCATCTGCCATCACATGACGAGATTCAGCCGCGGCTCAGTGGGTAGCACTCTCGCCTCCGAGACAAAAGGTTGTGGGTTGCAGCCCCACTCCGGGGAGTTGTGAATCGAATTCAAGGTTGGCACTCCCAGTGCAGTACTGATGGATCACTGCACTTTCGGATGAGATGTTAAACCGTCTGCCCTCTCAGGTGGACATAGAAGATCCCACAGCACTATTTTGAAGAAGAGCAGGGGAGTTCTCCCCGGTGTCCTGGCCAATATTTATCCCTCAACCAATATCACTATAACACATGATCTGGTCATTATCACATTGTTTTGGTGATGTTAGTTGAGGGATGAATATTGGCCAGGTCACCGGAGAGAACTCCCCTGCTTTTCTTCTATTAGTGGCCGTGGGATCTATTATGTCCACCTGAGGGGACAAATGGGGCCTTGGTTTAACATCTTATCCCTCAGTACTGCACTGGGAGTGTCAGCGTGGATTATGTGCTCAAGTCCTGCAGTAGAACTTGAACCCATGACCTTCTGACTCAGAGATAAGAGGGCTACAAACTTAGCCATGTGGTTATATGTAGAATCATAGTTGAGTAATGAAATGGGGACATGTTAAGGAGTCTATGAGAATGAGAGGAATGAATGTCATCCATTTAATAGCAAGAGCTAGACGCCTTCCTTCCCTGCTTGAAACTCGCAGCTTGAGGTCCTTCCCCTTGGGAGCTAGAAAGTTCCATCTTCATTGGACAACAACAACTCAACAACTTGCATTTATATAACCTAGAAAAACATCTCAAGGTGCTTCACAGATGGATGAAAATGAACAGTGAGCCAAACGAGGAGATATTAGGACAGGTGACCAAAAGTTTGGTCAAAGTGGTAGGTTTTAAGGGGCGCCTTAAAGGAGGAGAGAGAGGTGTAGAGAGGTGGAGAGGTTTAGGGAGGGAATTCCAGAGCTTAGGGCCTAGATGGCTGAAGGCATGGCCGCCTTCGATGGGGCGAAGGGAAGTGGGAGATGCACAAGGGGCCAGAAGCGCAGAGATCTTGGAGGGTTGTAGGGCTGGAGGAGGTTACAGGGATAGTGAGGGGCGAGGCCATCGAGGGATTTAAACTTGAGGATGAGAATTTTAAATTGAATTCAGTGTGGTTCAGCGAGCACAGGGGGTGATGGATGAACAGGACTTGGTGCTGGTTAGGACACGGGGAGCAGAGTTTTGGATGAATTGGAGAGCTAGGAGAGTGGAAGATCGTGGGACCAACAAAGCTCCTTAGATCACCTCATTCTTTTGCATTCTGAGATATTTCTCCTGATTGGCACAGTACTGAATGCGTGTTCTCAGATTCCAAACGAATCAGGCAGGATTCTGCAACAGTTGATCCAATTTTATGAGTCATTCCCCTCTCTCCTCACACACCACACCCAGGTAACGTGTCAGTACCAGTCTGGAGCAGCTGCAGGACAGTGAGTCGTCTTTACTCTTCCTGTTGCTTCACAACTTGCCTCTGTAACTTCCTCCAGCCCTACAACCCTCCGAGATCTCTGTGCTCCTCCGATTCTGGCTTCTTGCGCATCCCCCACTTCCCTTTGCCCCACCATCGGCGGCCGTGCCTTCAGCTGCCTGGGTCCTAAGCTCTGGAATTCCCTCCATAAACCTCTCCTCCTCTCTACCTCGCTCTCCTCCTTTAAGACGCTCCTTAAATCCTACCTCTTTGACCAAGCTTTTGGTCACCTGTCCTAATATCTCCTTATGTGGCTCGGTGTCAAATTTTGTCTGATTACGCTCCTGCGAAGCGGCTTGAGGCCTTTTACTACATTAAAGGTGCTGTGTAAATGCAAGTTGTTGTTGTACCTTGTTGGTCTGGCTGAGGTCAAGTAGTGATCAGGTGGGGACTGGTTACCAGCCTGTGACCTGTCGTTCCTTAGTGCTGTAATTCACTCCAATGCCAGTCAGGCCTGAGTTCAAGGAGATTGTCTTTGAATCCTTGTGAGGAACGTTGGTTATTTTCCTGGCCGTGGGCGGGGTGATGGTGAATAAGAACTCTTAGTGTGTTACCGAGGGTGATGGTTGGCCAGTATTATCGAGCTGTCTCCCAACGTGTTTTGGAAATGCAGGCGGTTCAGTTCTAACACGTCATACGTAGGCGGCATCAGAATGTAACCATACCGAGCCCAAGGGTTAAAGAACTGGGAGAGTCTCACACACAAACAGCAGTTAAAGTAAAACTCAAGACAGCCCGACTAACAAAAATGCATTGACGGTGAAGAGGTAAATAATATGCAGCAGATGCTTTTCTGACAGCCCTTATTCCAGATAATTAATGAGCCAGGAACAAGTATCAACTCAAGCTGGTATATTTCTAACCAGCTTCGAGCGCAGTTTCACTGAATTCCTACAAACACTGTATTTCCAGTGATTGGACCAGTTCCAAAAAAAAAACCTCTGACTGGGTGTAGAACTTGTAAACAATTTTACAACACCAAGTTATAGTCCAGCAATTTTATTTTAAATTCACAAGCTTTCGGAGATTTTCTCCTTCCTCAGGCAAATGTTTCAAGATCTTGAAACATTTGCCTGAGGAAGGAGAAAATCTCCGAAAGCTTGTGAATTTAAAATAAAATTGCTGGACTATAACTTGGTGTTGTAAAATTGTTTACAATTGTCAACCCCAGTCCATCACCGGCATCTCCACATCATGGGTGTAGAACGAGAGTGTAACCCTTTAAATGCTGGACTGGTGATTGTTGGTAAACTCCACAGAAAGACTTCCACACATTTACTATACTGTTCCAAAGTAGGTTGCTTGATGACTGAATGTCTCTCAGAGGTCAATCAGGTGTAGAAAATGACAAAGGCTGGTTTTTATTTT
Source organism: Heptranchias perlo (assembly GCF_035084215.1). NCBI lineage: Eukaryota > Metazoa > Chordata > Chondrichthyes > Hexanchiformes > Hexanchidae > Heptranchias > Heptranchias perlo. Next base: position 23,026,004 of record NC_090329.1, read on the forward strand.
AATTCAGTCTCAGGATGTGGGCGTCGCTGGCAAGCCCGGCATTTATTGCCCCTCCCTAGTTGCCCTGAGAAGGTTGTGATGGGCCTTCTTCTTGAACCACTGCAGTCCGTGTGGTGAAGGTACCAATCGGGTAATGAAGAGTCTACTTTCCAATTGGCCGTGGGCAGGCGGTGATGGGCGCGTCGGGCGACCAATGGCGGGAGCGTGAGGGGTGGGGGCGATTGGAGGTCGGAGGTCATGCCACGATGACCCCAAGCTGCGGGCCTGAGATGCGGCCTCAGGGCCTCCTGGTTTCCACTGGAGAGCAGCAGTCAGCAGGTGCTAAGGTCCCAAAGAAATCGCGCAGGAAAGGGAAAGCATTCGAAAACGTTCCTCGGGAACCCCCCCCCGCTTAGGCCGCCTGATAGGGGTTGCCAACTCTGGTTCGACATATTCCTGGTGGTTTCTTCACGTGACCTCCCACCTCCAACCTCCCCGCCTCCTCACTCCCGCCATTGGTCACCCGACACGTCCATCCTCGAGTGCCCTGCCCCCACCCTCCCTCCATTGGTCGCCTGACATGTCCATTCTCGCAGTGGCCAATTGGAAAGCGAATAGACTCTTCATTACCCGATTGGATGAAACTCAAATCTTGGTCAAACAGCTTTTTTTAAATCCCATCTCCGATATTTTTATAACTAATAAATGTTCAAAAAAAAATGAAAAAAATCACCTACAATTTTTTTTAATATCCCGATGATTTTTCTCCCGGGTTTTTGTTCCCACATGTGTCCTGGAGATCAATCTTTAATTTCTGGAGACTCCAGGGCAATCCTGGAGGGTTGGGAACCCCCACCCCGCTACTGTCTGATGTGAGGAGGGCCCTGGTCCCAGGGGCCCCTCCCCCACCGTGGGAGACACCGTGGATCTGGGCTGACAGATTAGGACATTGAGGAGGGAGATCCAGGAAACACCCTGTCAGGGGAGGAGATCGCACAACGACACAAAATTCTCCCCCCTCCCCCTGCCTTAGTGCCCGGAGAAAAGCCTCTGTGACCACGTTCAATGTGCCTCAGCTCTTTGAGGTCCCCGTGTGAAGCTGTACAGGTTTCTGGTTAGTGAGGTGGGTGGGTCGTAAAACCTGCCATTTAAAGGGTTCGAGAGGTCCCTGCTCCACATCGTGTTATCAGCTGCATTCCTTCCCGCTTTTTACAAAACAAATTCTTGTGATCCAAGGTGCTGACTCATGGCGTCTGACTGGCTGTATCATCATCAACCATCCTGTCACAGGGACACACAGGCACGTGGGACTTGGGGGCTTTCAGACCCCCTCGCTGCCTGTACCTGGGCTCTCAGACCCCCCTCGCTGCCTGTCCCCGGGGCCCTCAGACCTCCCTCACTGCCTGTCCCCGGGGCCCTCAGACCTCCCTCACTGCCTGTCCCCGGGGCCCTCAGACCTCCCCCACTGCCTGTCCCGAAGGCCCTCAGACCTCCCCCACTGCCTGTCCCTGAGGCACTCAGACCTCCCTCGCTGCCTGTCCCCGGGGCCCTCAGACTTCCCCCACTGCCTGTCCCTGAGGCCCTCAGACCTCCCTCACTGCCTATCCCTGAGGCACTCAGACCTCACTCGCTGCCTGTCCCTGGGCTCTCAGACCTCCCTCACTGCCTGTCCCCGGGGCTCTCAGACCTCCCTCACTGCCTGTCCCTGAGGCTCTCAGACCTCCCTCACTGCCTGTCCCTGAGGCTCTCAGACCTCCCTCACTGCCTGTCCCTGAGGCCCTCAGACCCCCTCACTGCCTCTCCCTGGGACCCTCAGACCTCCCTCACTGCCTGTCCCTGGGACCCTCAGACCTCCCTCACTGCCTGTCCCTGAGGCCCTCAGACCTCCCTCACTGCCTGTACCTGGGCTCTCAGACCTCCCTCACTGCCTGTCCCCGGGGCTCTCAGACCTCCCTCACTGCCTGTCCCTGAGGCCCTCAGACCCCCTCACTGCCTCTCCCTGGGACCCTCAGACCTCCCTCACTGCCTCTCCCTGGGACCCTAAGACCTCCCTCACTGCCTGTCCCTGGGACCCTCAGACCTCCCTCACTGCCTGTCCCTGGGACCCTCAGACCTCCCTCACTGCCTGTCCCTGGGACCCTCAGACCTCCCTCACTGCCTGTCCCTGGGACCCTCAGACCTCCCTCACTGCCTATCCCTGGGGCCCTCAGACCTCCCTCACTGCCTGTCCCTGAGGCCCTCAGACCTCCCTCACTGCCTGTCCCCGGGGCCCTCAGACCTCCCTCACTGCCTGTCCCCGGGGCCCTCAGACCTCCCTCACTGCCTGTCCCTGAGGCTCTCAGACCTCCCTCACTGCCTGTCCCCGGGGCCCTCAGACCTCCCTCACTGCCTGTCCCTGGGACACTCAGACCTCCATCACTGCCTATCCCTGGGGCCCTCAGACCTCCCTCACTGCCTGTCCCTGAGGCCCTCAGACCTCCCTCAATGCCTGTCCCTGAGGCTCTCAGACCTCCCTCACTGCCTGTCCCCGGTGCCCTCAGACCTCCCTCACTGCCTGTCCCTGGGGCCCTCAGACCTCCCTCACTGCCTGTCCCTGAGGCTCTCAGACCTCCCCCACTGCCTGTCCCTGAGGCTCTCAGACCTCCCCCACTGCCTGTCCCTGAGGCCCTCAGACCTCCCTCGCTGCCTGTCCCTGAGGCTCTCAGACCTCCCTCACTGCCTGTCCCCGGGGCCCTCAGACCTCCCTCGCTGCCTGTCCCCGGGGCCCTCAGACCTCCCTCACTGCCTATCCCTGGGGCCCTCAGACCTACCTCACTGCCTGTCCCTGAGGCCCTCAGACCTCCCTCACTGTCTGTCCCTGGGCTCTCAGACCTCCCTCATTGCCTGTCCCCGGGGCCCTCAGACCTCCCTCACTGCCTGTCCCCGGGGCCCTCAGACCTCCCTCACTGCCTGTCCCTGAGGCTCTCAGACCTCCCTCACTGCCTGTCCCCAGGGCCCTCAGACCTCCCTCACTGCCTGTCCCTGGGACCCTCAGACCTCCCTCACTGCCTGTCCCTCAGGCCCTCAGACCTCCCTCGCTGCCTGTCCCTGAGGCCCTCAGACCTCCCTCACTGCCTGTCCCTGAGGCCCTCAGACATCCCTCACTGCCTGTCCCTGGGACCCTCAGACCTCCCTCACTGTCTGTCCCTGGGCTCTCAGACCTCCCTCACTGCCTGTCCCTGGGCTCTCAGACCTCCCTCACTGCCTGTCCCCGGGGCCCTCAGACCTCCCTCACTGCCTGTCCCTGGGGCCCTCAGACCTCCCGCACTGCCTGTCCCTGAGGCTCTCAGACCTCCCCCACTGCCTGTCCCTGAGGCCCTCAGACCTCCCTCGCTGCCTGTCCCTGAGGCTCTCAGACCTCCCTCACTGCCTGTCCCCGGGGCCCTCAGACCTCCCTCGCTGCCTGTCCCCGGGCCCCTCAGACTTCCCCCACTGCCAGTCCCTGGGCTCTCAGACCTCCCTCACTGCCTGTCCCCGGGGCCCTCAGACCTCCCTCGCTGCCTGTCCCCGGGGCCCTCAGACCTCCCCCACTGCCTGTCCCTGGGCTCTCAGACCTCCCTCACTGCCTGACCCCGGGGCTCTCAGACCTCCCTCACTGCCTGTCCCCGGGGCCCTCAGACCTCCCTCACTGCCCGTCCCTGGGGCCCTCAGACCTCCCTCACTGCCTGTCGCTGAGGCTCTCAGACCTCCCTCACTGCCTGTACCTGGGCTCTCAGACCTCCCTCACTGCCTGTCCCCAGGGCCCTCAGACCTCCCTCGCTGCCTGTCCCCGGGGCCCTCAGACCTCCCCCACTGCCTGTCCCTGAGGCTCTCAGACCTCCCTCACTGCCTGTCCCTGAGGCTCACAGACCTCCCTCGCTGCCTGTCCCCGGGGCCCTCAGACCTCCCCCACTGCCTGTCCCTGAGGCTCTCAGACCTCCCTCACTGCCTGTCCCTGGGGCCCTCAGACCTCCCTCACTGCCTATCCCTGGGGCCCTCAGACCTCCCTCACTGCCTGTCCCTGGGGCTCTCAGACCTCCCTCACTGCCTGTCCCCGGGGCCCACAGACCTCTCTCACTGCCTGTTCCTGGGCCCTCAGACCTCCCTCAATGTCTGTCCCTGGGCTCTCAGACCTCCCTCACTGCCTGTCCCCGGGGCCCTCAGACCTCCCTCACTGCCTGTTCCTGGGCCCTCAGACCTCCCTCACTGCCTGTCCCTGGGGCTCTAAGACCTCCCTCACTGCCTGTCCCTGGGCTCTCAGACCTCCCTCACTGCCTGTCCCTGGGGCTCTCAGACCTCCCTCACTGCCTGTCCCTGGGGCTCTCAGACCTCCCTCACTGCCTGTCCCCGGGGCTCTCAGACCTCCCTCACTGCCTGTCCCTGGGCCCTCAGACCTCCCTAACCGTCTGTCCCTGGGCTCTCAGACCTCCCTCACTGCCTGTCCCCGGGGCTCTCAGACCTCCCTCACTGCCTGTCCCCGGGGCTCTCAGACCTCCCTCACTGCCTGTCCCTGGGACCCTCAGACCTCCCTCACTGCCTGTCCCTGAGGCCCTCAGAACTCCCTCACTGCCTGTACCTGGGCTCTCAGACCTCCCTCACTGCCTGTCCCTGGGACCCTCAGACCTCCCTTACTGTCTGTCCCTGTGACCCTCAGACCTCCCTCACTGCCTGTCCCTGGGACCCTCAGACCTCCCTCACTGCCTATCCCTGGGGCCCTCAGACCTCCCTCACTGCCTGTCCCTGAGGCTCTCAGACCTCCCTCACTGCCTGTCCCTGAGGCCCTCAGACCCCCTCACTGCCTCTCCCTGGGACCCTCAGACCTCCCTCACTGCCTGTCCCTGGGACCCTCAGACCTCCCTCACTGCCTGTCCCTGAGGCCCTCAGACCTCCCTCACTGCCTGTACCTGGGCTCACAGACCTCCCTCACTGCCTGTCCCTGGGACCCTCAGACCTTCCTCACTGCCTGTCCCTGGGACCCTCAGACCTCCCTCACTGCCTGTTCCTGGGACCCTCAGACCTCCCTCACTGCCTATCCCTGGGGCCCTCAGACCTCCCTCACTGCCTGTCCCTGAGGCCCTCAGACCTCCCTCACTGCCTGTCCCTGGGCTCTCAGACCTCCCTCACTGCCTGTCCCCGGGGCCCTCAGACCTCCCTCACTGCCTGTCCCCGGGGCCCTCAGACCTCCCTCACTGCCTGTCCCCGAGGCTCTCAGACCTCCCTCACTGCCTGTCCCTGGGGCCCTCAGACCTCCCTCACTGCCTGTCCCTGAGGCTCTCAGACCTCCCTCACTGCCTATCCCTGGGGCCCTCAGACCTCCCTCACTGCCTGTCCCTGAGGCTCTCAGACCTCCCTCGCTGCCTGTCCCTGGGCTCTCAGACCTCCCTCGCTGCCTGTCCCTGGGACTCAGACCCCCTCGCTGACTGTACCTGGGGCCCTCAGACCTCCCTCGCTGCCTGTTTCTGGGACCCACAGACCTCCCTCACTTTCCTGTCCCTGGTCACCAGGCAACTGCCAGCAACGGAGTTAATCCTTTCCCCTGCTGATCAAGAGGAACTCAGCCCTTCTCCCCTCAGTGAGTAGCAAGGTATCTGGCGATTCTGGTTTCTTTTTTGAAATTCAACTCCTAAAATGAAGTTCAGATCACTCACTTTGGCTCATTAGCAAAAACAAAAGAATGGGAGTTGAATAAGGTTAGCGCTGGCAATTTGGGCATCAGCCGTGGCTCAGTGGGTAGCACTCTTGCCCCTGAGTCAGAAGTTATAGGTTCAAGTCCCACTCCAGAGACTTGAGCACATAATCCAAGCTAATGCACTGAGGGAGTGCTGCACTGTCAGAGGTGCTGTCTTTTGGATAAGATATTAAATCATGGCCCCGTCTGCCCTCGCAGGTGGATGTAAATGATCCCATGATATTATTTGAAGAAGAGCAGGGGAGTTCTCCCTGGTGTACTGGCCAAAATTTATCCCTCAACCAACATCAGTAAAAAAACAGATCATCTGGTCATTATCACATTGCTGTTTGTGGGATCTTGCTGTGTGCAAATTGGCTGCCGGGTTTCCTACATTACAACAGTGACTACACTTCAAAAATTGGCCGTGAAGCACTTTGGGATATCCTGAGGTGGTGAAAGGTGCTATATGAATGCAACATCTTTCTTTCTTGCTCCTGATACATCTTCAAAAGGAATTGTGACAGCAACATTCTGGGAATTGTAGAAATGTCTAGATATTGCAGGAGGCGAGGCGAGGCTGTCACAAGCCTGGAGCTTCCCCTCACTATACTTTCACCTGCTCTTTGTGTGCAATATGCCAGAACAATACTAGCAGTAAATCACCTGCAAGCAAATCCACAAAGGTTGAGTGTGCATGCCTGAGATACAAATTAGACAGACAACCGAGCGAGAACTACGTCAGGGGCTGTTCTTAATACTCACTGTCCAAAATCTGCAACCTTATGCACCACCCATTGAGATCATAAACACTGCCTATAATCCCACGCCTGGAGAACACACATCGGATAGACAAAAAAGAGAGATTGGACCGGGTCTTAACCATGTGTGTAGTGTGTTAACCATGCACACACCATTATTAACATACAAATCGGCCAGCAAGTTCAGGGGATTAAGAGATATATCATGAGTTCTAACCTCCAGGACTTGCTGGTCGATTTACACCGCTCCGCCATTAACTTTGCAGAAACAGTATCTCACTCTTAACTTCCCCGTTATTTTTAAGAACTTGCTGGATTTGCACATTAATTGCCTATTAAAGTCACCGCAGAAAGTTAGGGCTGGTGATTAAGAGCGTAAGGATGCTTTTAATGACGTGATAATTGTTAATGTAATGCAAATCAACCTCACCGGCCCAGAAAGGGAACAATTTAAATTGTGGAGTCTCATTCCTTCAGGTAGTAAATTGTTGTTAGAGATTTTAACTTTAACATTTCTGAATTTTTTTCTTACTTTTCCTTTCTGTGTCTTTTCTCTCTCTCTTAGTCCAGTTCCTCTCTTTATTTCTCTTTCTGTACCTGATTTGACTCTAATTCACCCTATTTCCTTCTCCGTTGTTCCTTTGTTTCTTTCTCAATCCTTAAATCTCACTGATTAAGGAGATAGACTCTTGGTCCCGTCGTTCACTAAGGTCCCAGATACCCCGTTATCAGCTCGCACTTCCAGCAATTTACGGCGTGAAAAATGTTGGAGTGGAAGGGTGAGGGAAAAGGTCTAATTAGCGGGGACATGGCGCTCAGCAAGGTCAGGGCCGTAGTATACTAATAAATGTACAGATGTGTCAACTGAGAACAGTCAGCTTTGTGGTCCTGTCATCACGACTGTGTGATTAGAAAATAAAGGGGCAGAGTTTGAGGAGAATTAATGTCTCCTTTCAGTGCCTGGAGAGGCTCGAAACGAAAACCACAGCGAATTCCCATCTAAGTCAGATATAATCTGAATATTAGGAGCCATGCAGGATAAAAGGATAAAGAGGAAGGTAACGTCACTGCAGATAGGCTCTTTGGTTGCTAGGAGATTATACACTTTCTCTCCTCACCAACTCCTCAATGGGATTCCTCTTTTCCCATTCTCCACCTTTCTATTTTTTTTCTTTGTTTGTGCAAAATGACATAGAATTACATCGAATGTGCAGCACAGAAACAGGCCATTCGGCCCAACTGGTTTATGACGGTGTTTATGCTCCTCACGAAACTCCTGCCACCCCTCTTCATCTCACTCTATCACCAGATCCTTCTATTCCTTTCTCCCTCGTGTGTTTATCCAGCTTCCCCTTAAATGCATCTATGTTATTCGCCACAACTACTCCTTGTGGTAGTGAGTTCCAGATTCCAACCACTCTCTGGGTAAAGAAGTTTCTCCTGAATTCCCTACTGGATTTATTAGTGACTATCTTATATTTCTGACCCCTAGTTCTGGTCTCCCCCACAAGTGGAGACATTTTTCTACGTCTACCCTAGCTAATCCTTCATAATTTTAAAGACCTCTATCAGGTCACCCCCCAGTCCTCTCTTTCCTGCTAGGTATAACCTCACAGTTCTGGTATCATCCTTGTAAACTCGCTCCGATTTCAAAGTCCCTCCTTACATAGAAACAGTTTCAGGCTGTAGTCGAATGTTGGCCCATCTAGCCCACCTATCCTATTCCCTTGGCACATGTCCAATAACCCTGAACCCCATTTGTTGACAAGAGCCTGTCTAATGTCTCTGGTGTCAGCCGTGGCTCAGTGGGTGTCACTCTCATCTCTGAGTCATGAAGGTCATAGGTTCAAGTCCCACTCCAGAGACCTTGAGCTCATAATCCAGGCTGACTCGCCCAGTGCAGTACTGAGGGAGTGCTGCACTGTTGTAGGTGCTGTCTTTCAGATGAGGTGTTAAACCGAGGCCCATTTGTTCTTTCAGGTGGACATAAAAGATCCCACGGCATTATTTAAAGAAGTTCTCCCCGGTGTCCTGGCCAATATTTATCCCTCAACCAACACCAAAACACTTGATCTGGTCATGTATCTCATTGCTGTTTGTGGGCTCTTGCTGTGCACAAATTGGCTGCTGCGTTTCCTACATTACAACAGTGACTACACTTCAGTTTGCGACATCCTGAAGTTGTGAAAGGCACTATATAAATGCAAGTTCTTTCTCTTTCTTTCTTAGTTTCTTCTTGAAACCCATTAAAGTTTCTTGTCTCACCACCCCTGCAGGCAATCGGTTCCATAAACTGACCACCCTTTTCGTAAAAAGGTTCTTCCTGCGTTTCCTATTTGCTTTTGTTGTCCTTAATTTGTGAATATGACCCCTCGTGTTAAATTCAGTGCTGTACCTGTGACCGGTGTTCGATGACTTTAAGCTCCAGCAGAAAGCTCAATGTTCTGAGGGAGATTTGCTTGGGTCTGTAGACTCAGCTGTGTAGCCATAGGAACATAGGAACAGGAGGAGGCCATTCAGCCCCTAGGGCCTGTTCCGCCATTCAATTAGATCATGGCTGATCTGTATCTTAACCCCATCTACCCTCCTTGGTTCCATAACCCTTAATACCCTTACCCAAGAAAAATCTATCAATCACATTTTTGAAATTTTGAACTGACCCCCAGCCTCAACAGCTTTTTGGGGGAGAGAGTTCCAGATTTCCACTCCCCTTTGTATGAAAAATGCTTCCTGACATCACCCCTGAACGGCCTAGCTCTAATTTTAAGATTGTGCCCCCTTGTTCTGGACTCCCCCACCAGAGGAAATAGTTTCTCTCTCTCTACCCTATCAAATCATTAATGATCTCAAACACCTCAATTAGATCACCCCTTAATCTTCTATACTCGAGGGAATACAAACCTAGTCTATGCAACCTGTCCTCATAATTTAACCCTTTTATCCCCAGTATAATTCTGGTGAATCTGCGCTGCACTCCCTCTAAGGCCAATATATCCTTCCTGAGGTGCGGTGCCCAGAACTGAACCCAGTCTCCAGATGGGGTCTGAGCAGATTTTACAGATTGGAGAGTGGCAAATGTAACCCCGCTATTTAAAAAAGGAGGGAGAGAAAAAACAGGGAACTACAGACCGGTTAGCCTAACATCAGTAGTAGGGAAAATGCTAGAGTCTATTATAAAAGATATGATAACAGGATATTTAGAAAATATCAATGGAATTAGACAAAGTCAACATGGATTTATGAAAGGGAAATCATGTTTGACAAACCTACTGGAGTTTTTTGAGGATGTAACTGGTAGATTAGATAAGGGAGAACCAGTGGATCTGGTTTATTTGGATTTTCAGAAAGCCTTTGATAAAGTCCCACACAAGAGGTTAGTGTGAAAAATTAAAGCACTTGGGATTGGTGGTAATATACTGGCATGGATTGAAAATTGGTTAACAGTCAGGAAACAGAGAGTAGGACTAAATGGGTCTTTATCGGGGTGGCAGGCAGTGACTAGTGGGGTACGGCAGGGATCAGTGTTTGGGCCCCAGTTATTCACAATATATATCAATGATTTGGATGAGGGAACCAAAAATAATATTTCCAAGTTTGCTGACGACACAAAATAGGTGGGATTGTGAGTTGTGAGGAGGATGCAAAGAGGCTTCAAGGTGATTTAGACAAGTTGAGTGAGTGGGCAAATACATGGCAGATGCAGTATAATGTGAATAAATGTGAAGTTATCCATTTCGGAAGGAAAAACAGAAAGGCAGAGTATTATTTAAATGGTGATAGATTGGGGAATGTTGATGTACAAAGGGACCTGGGTGTCCTTGTACACCAGTCACTGAAAGTAAACGTGCAGGTGCAGCAAGCAGTTAGGAAGGCAAATGGTATGTTGGCCTTCATTGCAAGAGGATTTGAGTATAGGAGCAAGGATGTCTTACTGCAGTTATACAGGGCCTTGGTGAGACCATACCTGGAGTATTGTGTGCAGTTTTGCTCTCCTTACCTAAGAAAAGATATATTTGCCATAGAGGGAGTGCAGTGAAGGTTCACCAGACTGATCCCTAGGATGGCAGGATTGTCATATGAGGAGAGATTGGGTCGACTCGGCCTGTATTCACTCGAGTTTAGAAGAATGAGAGGGGATCTCATTGAAACATATAAAATTCTGACAGGGCTAGACAGACTGGATGCAGGGAGGATGTTTCCCCTGGCTGGGGGGTCCAGAACGAGGGGTCACAGTCTCAGGATATGGTGTAGGACATTTAGGACTGAGATGAGGAGAAATTTCTTCACTCAGAGGGTGGTGAACCTGTGGAATTCTCTACCACAGAAGGCTGTGGAGGACAAGTCACTGAATATATTTAAGAAGGAGATAGATAGATTTCTAGACCGAAAAGGCATCAAGGAGTCTGGGGAGAGAGCGGGAATATGGTGTTGAGATAGAAGATCAGCCGTGATCATATTGAATGGCGGAGCAGGCTCGAAGGGCCGAATAGCCTACTCTTGCTCCTAATTTCTATGTTTCTATGTTTCTATTGGTCCTGTAGCCTGAAAGGGCAGTGAGGACAGGAAAAGGGAGGGTGTGTTGTTAGAGCTGCTCTCTTTGAGAACAATGTCTCAATCGAGTTGGGATTGGTGTCTGGCCCCTTTGTACTCCATGTGGTCAGAAGGATCCAGTTAAGATTTCATTCTGAGGCCCAAGCACCACACCGTTAAGACCAACATCAAGGGACATCGGGGAGTTAAATAGCAATATCCAGGTGAAATTTGTACATTCTTCAATCCAAAGGTCCTGTTTGTGGACCAAATAACTTTGGGTGCACACATGAGTCATAACCCACGAACATATATCAACGAGATGGAGTCCACAGTGATTCGAGTCAATAGCTGAAAATTGCCCCAATTCATTTACAGGACAATTGTCCCGTCCAAGATAATGAACCAGAGCTTTCAACCACTTTAAACACCCACTCCCTCCACCACTTTAAACACCCACTCCCTCCACCACTTTAAACACCCACTCCCTCCACCACTTTAAACACCCACTCCCTCCACCACTTTAAACACCCACTCCCTTCCCCACTTTAAACACCCACTCCCTCCCCCACTTTAAACACCCACTCCCTCCCCCACTTTAAACACCCACTCCCTCCCCCACTTTAAACACCCACTCCCTCCCCCACTTTAAACACCCACTCCCTCCCCCACTTTAAACACCCACTCCCTCCCCCACTTTAAACACCCACTCCCTCCCCCACTTGAAACACCCACTCCCTCCCCCACTTGAAACACCCACTCCCTCCCTGACTTGAAACACCCACTCCCTCTCCCACTTTAAACACCCACTCCCTCCCCCACTTTAAACACCCACTCCCTCCCCCACTTTAAACACCCACTCCCTCTCCCACTTTAAACACCCACTCCATCCCCAACTTTAAACACCCACTCCATCCCTGACTTGAAACACCCACTCCCTCTCCCACTTTAAACACCCACTCCCTCTCCCACTTTAAACACCCACTCCCTCCCCAACTTTAAACACCCACTCCCTCCCCCACTTTAAACACCCACTCCCTCCCCCACTTGAAACACCCACTCCCTCCCCCACTTGAAACACCCACTCCCTCCCTGACTTGAAACACCCACTCCCTCTCCCACTTTAAACACCCACTCCCTCTCCCACTTTAAACACCCACTCCCTCCCCAACTTTAAACACCCACTCCATCCCCCATTTTAAACACCCACTACCTCCACCACTTTGAACACCCACTTCCTTCCCCACTTTGAACACCCACTCCCTCCCCCACTTTAAACACCCACTCCCTCCCCCACTTTAAACACCCACTCCCTTCCCCACCTTAAACACCCACTCCCTCCACCACTTTAAACACCCACTTCCTCCCCCACTTGAAACACCCACTCCCTCCACCACTTTAAACACCCACTCCCTCTCCCACTTTAAAAACCCACTCCCTCCCCCACTTTAAACACCCACTCCCTCCCCCACTTTAAACACCCACTCCCTCCACCACCTTAAACACCTGACCCCTCCACCAGTTTAAACACCCACTCCCTCCCCCACTTTAAACACCCACTCCCTCCCCCACTTTAATCACCCACTCCCTCCCCCACTTTAAACACCCACTCCCTCCCCCACTTTAATCACCCACTCCCTCCCCCACCTTAAACACCTGACCCCTCCACCAGTTTAAACACCCACTCCCTCCCCCACTTTAAACACCCACTCCCTCCCCCACTTTAATCACCCACTCCCTCCCCCACTTTAAACACCCACTCCCTCCCCCACTTTAAACACCCACTCCCTCCCCCACTTTAAACACCCACTCCCTCCCCCACTTTAAACACCCACTCCCTCCCCCACTTTAAACACCCACTCCCTCCCCCACTTTAATCACACACTCCCTCCACCACTTTAAACACCCACTCCCTCCCCCACTTTAAACACCCACTCCCTCCCCCACTTTAAACACCCACTCCCTCCCCCACCTTAAACACCCACTCCCTCCCCCACCTTAAACACCCACTCCCTCACCCACTTAAAACACCCACTCCCTCCCCCACCTTAAACGCCCACTCCCTCCCCCACTTTAAACACCCACTCCCTCCCCCACCTTAAACGCCCACTCCCTCCCCCACCTTAAACACCTACTCCCTCCCCCACTTTAAACATCTACTCCCTCCACCACCTTAAACACCCACTCCCTCACCCACTTAAAACACCCACTCCCTCCCCCACCTTAAACGCCCACTCCCTCCCCCACCTTAAACGCCCACTCCCTCCCCCACTTTAAACACCTACTCCCTCCCCCACTTTAAACATCTACTCCCTCCACCACCTTAAACACCCACTCCCTCACCCACTTAAAACACCCACTCCCTCCCCCACCTTAAACACCTACTCCCTCCCCCACATTAAACACCCACTCCCTCCCCCACATTAAACACCCACTCCCTCCCCCACTTTAAACACCCACTCCCTCCCCAACTTTAAACACCCACTCCCTCTCCCACTTTAAACACCCACTCCCTCCCCAACTTTAAACACCCACTCCCTCCCCCACTTTAAACACCCACTCCCTCCCCCACTTGAAACACCCACTCCCTCCCCCACTTTAAACACCCACTCCCTCCCCCACTTTAAACACCCACTCCCTTCCCCACCTTAAACACCCACTCCCTCCACCACTTTAAACACCCACTCCCTCCCCCACTTGAAACACCCACTCCCTCCCCCACTTTAATCACCCACTCCCTCCCCCACTTTAAACACCCACTCCCTCCCCCACTTTAATCACCCACTCCCTCCCCCACTTTAAACACCCACTCCCTCCCCCACTTTAAACACCCACTCCCTCCCCCACTTTAATCACCCACTCCCTCCCCCACTTGAAACACCCACTCCCTCCCCCACTTTAATCACCCACTCCCTCCCCCACTTTAATCACCCACTCCCTCCCCCACTTTAAACACCCACTCCCTCCCCCACTTTAAACACCTACTCCCTCCCCCACTTTAATCACCCACTCCCTCCACCACTTTAAACACCCACTCCCTCCCCCACTTGAAACACCCACTCCCTCCCCCACTTTAAACACCCACTCCCTCCCCCACTTGAAACACCCACTCCCTCCCCCACTTTAAACACCCACTCCCTCCACCACTTTAAACACCCACTCCCTCCACCACCTTAAACACCTGACCCCTCCACCAGTTTAAACACCCACTCCCTCCACCAGTTTAAACACCCACTCCCTCCCCCACTTTAAACACCCACTCCCTCCCCCACTTTAATCACCCACTCCCTCCCCCACTTTAAACACCCACTCCCTCCCCCACTTTAAACACCCACTCCCCTCCCCCACTTTAAACACCCACTCCCTCCCCCACTTTAAACGCCACTCCCTCCCCCACTTTAAACACCCACTCCCTCCCCCACCTTAAACACCCACTCCTCCCCCACTTTAAACACCCACTCCCTCCCCCACCTTAAACACCCACTCCCTCACCCACTTAAAACACCCACTCCCTCCCCCACCTTAAACGCCCACTCCCTCCCCCACTTTAAACACCTACTCCCTCCCCCACTTTAAACATCTACTCCCTCCACCACCTTAAACACCCACTCCCTCACCCACTTAAAACACCCACTCCCTCCCCCACCTTAAACGCCCACTCCCTCCACCACCTTAAACACCTACTCCTTCCCCCACATTAAACACCCACTCCCTCCCCCACATTAAAACACCCACTCCCTCCACCACCTTAAACACCCACTCCCTCCCCCACTTTAAACACCCACTCCCTCCCCCATCTTAAACACCCACTCCCTTCACCACCTTAAAACATTCACTCCCTTCACCACTGGCGCACAATGGCTGCAGTGTGTACCATCCACAGGATGCACTGCAGCAACTCGCCAAGGCTTCTTCGACAGCACCTCCCAAACCCACGACCTGTACCACCTAGAAGGACAAGGGCA